>NC_136885.1:4397537-4480037 GCF_949152265.1 Phoxinus phoxinus
AGAGCAACAGAGTGAAGTTTGATCTCTTTTCAAAGACGACACTTGGAAGATTATTGCTGAAGTGAATTTTTTATATTTTTTTTTACTTTAAAAAAAGTTCCAGAATTTTACATTTATTATGAAAAAGAGTGCAAAAATACTATTTTCAATTTTATGTGAAATATATATTTTCAAAAACACATTTTACTCTAAACCTGTGAGAAAATCAAAGCCATGCATCTAAACAGGTTTGAAATCTAAATTTTAAAAAATTAGCTTTCAGTGAGAGTGTTTGGCTGCAGTACCAAACGCTTCCACTAGAGGAAATTCATCTCCCATTCATTTTTGATTGCTTAAACTCCAGGAGAGTATTTAGTATTTATTATTAACATTTTAAAATGGCTCTTTTTTATATATATTTGAATGTTTTATTTGTACCTTTGATGGCAAAGCTGAATTTCCAGCAGCCATTGCTGCAGTCTTCAGTGTCACATATGCTGATTATCAGTGTATCATTGGAAACCGAGAGACATTTTTCAGGATTCTTTGATACATAGAACGTCCAAAAATAGTTCCAAATTTGCAATGGAATTTTCTAGTATCAAAGCCTTTACTTTTGTTCAGTTTAATGCATCCTTGATAAATAAAAGTATTAATTTCTTTAAAATAATAATAATAAGGGATGCACAATATATCGGCACCATATCGGTATCAGCCGATATATGTTAATTTTAATGTTATTGTTATCGGCCTGATAAGAAATTTTAACCGATATATTAAAGCCGATAAATAATGTATTATCTCCTTCAGCTGAGACTCTTCAGATGCGCTCTGTTCAACATTATGATTTTGAATTGCTTGAAATATGATTGAAATCACTTCAAAAAGTAAAATACAGTTCAAGTGCAGTGCAAGTCAGTCATATAAGCTACATAAAATGATAAAGAAAACATAATTGTGTGCTTGAGACATGGCTTTTAATGGAGAGTTTTGTTTTTCAAACAGTTATCAGTTTCTCAAAACGTAATATAAATATTTTTATTTAGATTTATCGGCCAATATACCGGTTATCGGCTTTCAAGTATAAAGTACTATCGGTATCGGACAAAATTTTCATATCGGTGCATACCTAATAATAATAATACAAATTTACTGACCCCAATCTTTTTAACACATTACATCATATTAACTGTAAATCAGTCCCTCCAGAAAAACGCGGAGTTTTTTTGCGATTGTTGCGGGCAAAAATCCTTGATTATGCGGCACATTTTCGTAAAAAATGCGATGGAATATGCGGGATATGAAATTGGGGGAACTTGCAAAAACTGCGGTTTGATGAAAAACAGAAAAAAAATGTTTTCCCCCACACCCTATTCACTAGGCTACTACTTTAATGTAAAGAGTAATTTCTTATTACTTCCTATGATAAGCAAGCATACTACCTCACATAAAGTGCTGGGAATATTTAAGTTCTCATCTTGTTTTATTTCAGACCTTAATAAACACATGGCTCAAACTTACAAAACATTGATGAGTTGAACAAGTTCTGTAGCTTTACAAAATGAATATGCTACAACTTCTGTAAAAATGACAAAGTGGCAAAGTGGTTGTCCAGCGTCGACTTCCGCCTGTGGTCCAACACACAGTTGCACGGAGTGCAAAATAATCTGCCCCCACTGTCATGTGACACACTGGGAAACTGCTTTGCGCGGTCTTTTGCGCTTATGTTTGTTGGCAAATGAGAATGATTTGCGAGCTTCATCATGGTTTCATCAGCATCGCGGGGTTTGCAGCTTTTCAATGATGTCGCGCAATTACGTCACTTCATAACGTTCCCATGGCAACAGGGCAAATGGCTGCGCTTGTGTGAAGTAAACGCAACATTTTTCAACTTTCTACTAAGATATATGTGACTTTTTGCAACGAAAATATTTTGCGCGCCGAAATCTGCATTTGAAAAAATGCGCCCCCCGCATAAATATGCGGACTTTGGCTGATTTTGCATTGAATCATGCGATCGCATAATCACGTTTTTCTGGAGGGACTGGTAAATGACGTAATAGCTTGGCATGTGCCGTGTTCAGTGCTGCTGCTCGTGATCGTGACGGGCAGGCTCAGGTAGAACATCTCTCAGGGTGATCTGCTCGAAGGACTCGGCCTATTAATAGAAATGACGAATAGAGATCCTTTCACACGCCCTCTGACTATTCATATCCCATGCACACGCCTTGAGCACTGAGCAGCCCATCAGTAATGCAGCGCTTCAGCATTCAGCGACACACAGCCCGGGGTTATGCTTTCTCAACTATTATGTTTATGTAGGCGGCACATCGCATACCAACATAACCAGTTCCTTCATGATGAGTGATGTGCTTTCCTGCAGATCTGCTCCTGTGCCCTCAAAACGCCATGTGTTTTATTGCTGTCAACTAATGCGCTTTTATTTCTTACATGTTCATCTTTCTTTAGTGTAATGTTGCTGTTTGAGCATGAAAACGCTCTGCAAAGTCACACAGTTCTTCTCTATATCAGTGTCAGTGTTTCTGAACTCCTGAAACGCCTCCATTGTAGTCTTGAGTTTCTTCCGGGAACGAACACGTCACAATATTCCTCATTATAATAATTAATGCGCAGAATAAAGGGGCGGGGCCTGGTTGAGTTAGTTAGTAGTGTGTTAAACTGGCGGTTATGGAAAGGGGCGGGACATTTCCCAAACACACTCAAATCCCTCGACCAATCACAAGCTCCAGCCGACCAATCAGAGCACAGTGGGCTTCACAGGGGGAGGGGCTTCATAGAGACAGGAACTAAACAGAGCGTTACTGACAGACTGGGAAGAGAGGAGATTAAACAATGGAGAATATGAGGAACATAATGTGTTTATTGCATGAAAACCTGTTCTAGTAGAGGCCGAAAAACAACATCAATAATTTGTAAAAGGGTAAAATATGGCTTCTTTAAGTGGATCATGTTGAGAATTACAGATACAAATACAATTGTTCATTTTTGTGGGGAAAAAATATTGGTTGAAAATTGTGGTAAAGATTTTGGTTATATTGCTCATCTCTAAGGTAGTTTGAACGGGGAGCTGCTAGAAAGTCAACACATAATGCTTTAATTCATTCAAATACCTACATTGATATAATTATAATAACTAAACAGAGCGTTACTGACAGACTGGGAAGGGAGGAGATTAAACAATGGAGAATATGAGGAAAATAATGAACATTCAAGCAGGAAAACCTGTTCCAGGAGAGCCCAAAAACAACATCAAGGAGGGCGTAATACAGCCTCTGTAAATGCAACTAAAATAATCATGCGTTTATAGCCAAATAAGAAGACGTATGCTATTATTCTAACCGTAGACCACATGTATTTGAAGTAAAAGATAAGAAAGAAAAGGAAAAGTGCTGTTTTTTTGGTCTCCTCCTCACAGATCTGTCTTGCGTTAAAAGCATGGTTTGGTTGAGACTCTGATGGCCCCTGTCCCGCTCTTCATGACCGTCACGCTCACACACGCGGCAGGACTCCTCGCTCTCATCGGTGGATGAAAGGAGACACCTAGTGCTCAGAGAAGAGAGTGTGTGTGTGTGTGTGTGTGCTGATGATTAAAGCAGACTGGAGAATCTGCCACGCACAGATCGGTGAGGGATTTTTATGTCCCTCTCTGTGAAGGAAACATCAAGTATGACAGCAGGTCGCGTCTCTCAGACGGGGGAGCTTCTGAAACCCCTCGGCCTCCTGGGACGGCCTGAAAGATTTAGCTCATTAATTTCTATTGTTTGCGCTTTCAACTATTTTTAACTTCTCTCTCCGGTGAGGATGTCACTGTTCAGTGCTGGACAAAAGGGCTTTGTTGTCTTGTCTGCACAATTAAGACAACCAAACGCTCAGTTGTTCTGTGAAAGCTTGTGGACGGAGAGCACTTCCAGGAAACTGCAGGAATGCACTCGCGTTTAATACATTTGATCACGTTTAATAGAATTATTTAATCATATAAATATGTTAGATATCAAATATTTTCATATATATTTTCAGATATCAAATATCATCCAACTTCCCCTTTTTTCCTTTCCTTTCCTTTCCTTTCCTTTCCTTTCCTTTCCTTTCCTTTCCTTTCCTTTCCTTTCCTTTTGTTAGATATCAAATATTTTTGCATCATCCAACTCCCCCTTTCCTTTCCTTTCTTTACACATTTTTCCTGTTAAATTACTTTCTTTTCCTTTTTCAACCCTACATTCCATTTCCTTTCTTTTTCACTTTCCCTTCCATTCATTCTGTGTTTCCCCATTCTTTTGTCCATTTAATTTAATTTATTTATCACCTTTCCTTTCCTTTTCATTTCCTTTACATTTCCCCATTTATTTTCCTTTCTTTTTCCTTTTCATTTCAGTTTCTTTTTTCATTCCCTTTCTTGGTTTTCTTATTCCTGTTAAATGCCCTTCTTTTCCCAATTTCCTTTACTTTCTCTTTTTTGTTTCTTTTTTATGTTTCCTTTTAATTTCCAATTTCCCCCTAAGCTTTATTTCCTTTCTTTTCCTTTCCTTTCCTTTCCTTTCCTTTCCTTTCCTTTCCTTTCCTTTCCTCCCCTCCTTTTCCTGTTAAATTACTTCCCTTTCCACATTTACTTTGTTCCTTTTTGCTTTCTTTTTCCTGTTTCCTTTTTATTTACCATTTCCCCTTTTCGTTTTCCTGTAAATTTTTAACATATTTTTCCCCATTTCCTTGACTTTCTTTTCCTGTTCACTTTCCTTTTCCTGTTTTCATTTCCCCATTATTTCCCCCATACCTTCCCACTACCTTTTCTCTTTCCTTTTCCCTTTCCTCTGTAACAAAACTGATAGCATGTTTTTTTTGTTTTTTTTTTTTTTTTTTTTTTTTAAGAATACAGAGAACTGGCATACATTTTGAAGTATTTTCCAAATAAACATATTCTGGAATAAACATTGCCAAAGCTGAGAAAATGACCATGTGTCAATGGGAATGAAAGAGATTTGAGTGTGATTTTAAATGCTCTGTTAATGTCCCTGTCAAACTAGCCGTATTAAGACTCGTAAAGTCGTTGTCTCCGCAATGACCCTGCATGTGCTGAGCCATTCCTCATACAGACTTTTTTTACCGATCCTGAGCGTGATTTGAGAATCAGAGGTCATTGTGTCTGTGATGTCCACAGGCCGCTCGCTCAGATCTGGTCACGTCTCAGTATCTGCATCACCCAGAGGTGTGTGTGTGTGTGTGTGTCGGTGTGGTATGGCTACTGTCTGCTTGTGTTAAGGCCGAGTAATGGCTAATCAGCGCTGTCTGCCACGGCCGGTGGAAAGCACCCGGGCTTCTGCTTAATAATCTCTCTTCAGCTGGCCTTAATCAGCCTTGATCAGAGAGCCGATGCACTGCCATCTTGAATCCACCCTCTGAACGTGAGCGCCTGGCCCAGCCTCACTTTAACTTACGCTCAGAAAGCACAGCATTAATACTCTGTGACACCTCAAAGCAAACCTTAGCGTTTCAATTAGAGGCTCGCGGTGCCCTGGAGAACGTTTGCCACTCCTCTCCATCTCAAACACACTCTCGCATGCATTTCAGCCGGTATTGCTCTTGTTTACCTTCTTATTTGTTGTGATTACTGATTTTTCAGGATGATTCATTTTCAGCTGCTGGCGAGTATAGAAAATAGGTTATGTTTAGAGAAACTAAAACAGAGCTGCTTTACATTTTGACCTTATTGCATTACAAGTGAACAAACCATATATTTGTCAAATCCAGACCTATGTTCTCTTCTGGCGTCAGGGAGACATCCAACAGCTTCAAGGTTAAACTTCATCCAGCTCGGTTATCTTCAAACCTTTGATTTTGTTAATGGTTTACAATAAGGTACAATGTATGATCATTTATAATAATCATCTAAATTTTGCATCACTGGAACACTTTCATGCCATTGCTTTTTCTTCTATAGAGCACACAAGATTACATTTGAAGAATATTCAGTGGTTTTTGGCCATATTAGGAAAGTCAGTGGGATCCAAAGCTTTCAATCTCCAAAAAATAATGTAATTTGTATTTAATTTGTTATATTTTTTGTAAATTTAACCCTTTCAAATCGACCACCTAACCCGAGACCAAGTCGAGACCAACACCATTGTGTTGAGACCCAAGACATGACCAAGACCAGCACTCCTCTAACTCATTGAAAAGCATCTACTGTCTGAGAAATGTCTTATATTTAATTAATAAATACAGTTAGGATAATAAGACACTATAGAGCTGCTACCAATCAAACCACTAACAATCAAATTCACATTTGTGTTGCAGAGGTGGCACAGAAGTTGCATCTGAATTGGTACCACCGCATAAATAGTGTTCAGATTATTTTTTTAAATAACATTTTGAATATAGAAATGTGATGGAAAAATTAAATGAATGGTCTTTTAAATATGAAACTGAAATCAAAACACTTGAGTGAGTCACGTAATAATAATAATAATAATAATAATTTTTTCAACCCAATTTCATTTATTTCAACCCATTTATTCAAAGCAGCTGATTCATTTTATAACGAAACACGTTGCCGAAATAGCAAAAATAAATGTAAAATTGATGTCACTTAATATTAACTTCTTGTTTATTGAATGTTTGTATAAAATCAACATCACATTTGCTATCGTGCTTGTATTCGTTAAACGTCTCTCTTGCTCTTGTGATATTGCTTGATTATATCCTGTTATATAATAAACAAGATCTCATACAAGTACGTTTTTGCAATCATAACTTGAATTTTGTGGTAATTTATATAAATTTTGAGCATTTTTGAGACAATCCTGCATTGATTTCGAACCCGGCACCACAGTAACAAAATAAATCACATTATAAATAAGTTATTGATTGCATTTTAAGCAGTACGTTTTAAATCAAATCAAATGAATGATGTAAACAAATAAATCAGACAATTTTCAGGCAATTTAGGGATATCCTCTCAGTTGTAGTCTTGGGATAAAACCCTGAGTCTGAGACCAAGACAAGGCCGAGAACAAATGCAGTCGGGACAAATTTAGTTTTTCAGTGAACAAATACTTTTATGATGTCAATCAATATCTGTGATTTAAACAGACTTGCGTAGGAACATTATTTAGTATTTTACATCAGTTGCTTTGGCACATACATTTGGTGGTATGATGTGAACATTTACATTTACATTTATGCATTTGGCAGACGCTTTTATCCAAAGCGACTTACATTGCATTTCAAGCTACACATTATCAATTCTTGCTTTCCCTGGGAATCAAACCCATGACCTTGGCGTTGCAAGCGCCAATGCTCTACTGTTTGAGCTACAGGAAGGCTTTTTAGGTTTATAGTTTTTTAGTTTATAGTTTATAGTTTTATAGTCTTTCAAGAACACATTTAGGTTTACCCAGTTACCTTTCAACCCTCTGAAAAACCTCATGTGTCCTGCAAGAAAAAAACATTTGTGGGTCAATCTTAAATCTCTCCAGATCTTGAAGCTTTTGCCATGTGAAAAGCCATTGATTCTCAGCAATCTCCAAATAAGCGCTCTGCTCACCTTAGCAATAGTACAGGTATTGACATAGATGTCACAAATCAATTTGATTCTGATTCACGAACTCCTGATTGGATTCTGTTGTGATTTCGATTTGATTCGACTCAATATCGTTTAGTTTGATTATACATCAGGAACTGTGCATGTCAATTTATCTTAAAGGGGACCTATTATGCCTATTTTCACAAGATGTAACATAGTCTGATGTCCCCAGAGTGTTGTGAAGGTTTTAGCTCAAAATACCCCACAGATCATTTTTGTACACCATGTTTAAATATGTAATGTTTGTTGCATGTTTTTGGGGCTCAGAAAAACGCACCGTTTTAGTGTGTCTCCTTTAAATGCTAATGAGCTGCTGGTCCACGGCACAGGGGGCGGAGCCTAACCAGCTCGCGCTCAGTGAACAATCTCAACTCACGGAAAGATGATAATATCAAAACAGAAACTCACAGTAACAGTGTTCATGCTGTATGGAGTTGGAACAGGTATAGTTTAGTTTAATTACGGTTATAACCTATGTGTCATTGATTCATAAATAATGAATAAAAATGGCTGATTGCTCTAAGTGTTGGGCCGGGAGTCGATGTCCTTATTTGGCAGTTCCGCTGCAAATACTGTGACGTTATTGTTAAAAAAAAAAACGTAATAGAGAATAGAAAAATCAGAACAGATTGCAAAATATCACCAAAACAGAAAATAAAGAAAGCACCTGAAGAGGATAATTTCAACTTTTCTGTACTTCTGAACACTCCAAATATACAACAAGATGCATTTAAGGGCTAAAAAAGTGGATTTAGCATGATATGTCCCCTTTAAGGACATCAATCTCTCAACTAATGCTGTAATCTCTACAGTAAACCCTGTCAGTTCTATCATAGTAAAGCTTAAAATTAGTTAAAATTCATTTTTTTTATATAATAACCAACACTCTAACATTATACAAATGTTTAAATTAGACATTAGTGGTTTTTAATCATCTTTTTTTGTAGTTCAGTTTGTTGATGAACTATAAACAAGCAGTGGCTGTAAAAAAAAAGCCTATTTTATGGCAGATTTATTCAAACATACAATAAATGAAACATCACTAAAAGGTTAAGTAATATTTTAATAAATGTATAATACAGTCTTTATATTCATCAAAAATGCTCTTCTCTAAAGTTATCTCTTCTAGTTACTTGACACTGTTGTATTATTAACGTATTTTCATTTCTGAAACACAGACTACATGAGACGTGCTATATTTCACTAAGTTGCACTGTATCTTTTTATGTCCATTCATGTTTATTTGGTGCTATAACTAGTAGTAAAGAGGAAGAGATGATCGGTTCACGTGCCAAAACAACATTTATTATTTGTATTTCATTATACAATACACTAAATTAAAAGCTGAGACTAAGCGTTGGGATTATTGGATGGTAGTTGTGCTGGGAAATAATGTTTAGTGAAGTTTTGCACTGAAAACAGCACAGACTAAAATATTAATTCTTGGGATTTAAGAATCAATATTGGTGCATCAAAGTGAAGAGCGATTAAAAACTATATTTATTGTAATAAATAGTCAACCCAGCCATACTTAGCAACCACAATCAATGCCGTAGCAACCATCCTGAACACCCTAGCAACCAGATAGAAATCTCCAAATAACCACTCAGCTCTGATTCTGATGCCTTAGCAACCATTCAAACATCACATTATTGTTATCCTATTATCCTATTCGAGTTTTGCACGGACGAGCACCTGTTCAGACAATGTAGATTTCATACATTTGAAATGGCCTCGTGCTGGTAAAGGGCATAAATTGTGCGCTGGTGATGTTTTGAAATTACACATGGCATGATATGACAATGATACAAAATGACATAATCGCTTCTTGAAATCTCACATCAGGATGTATAATTTAGCACTTTCGACTTCTTATAGGGACCTGCATCTGAATTTAGAAAAAGGCTTGAAAGATGATGTTCCTCCTGAACGCTGCTGCTATGCCACATTAAAACAGAGAGCGGCTCTCTCATTATAGCGCTGATCGAATCCAGAGATCCACAGAGACCAGCGGATTGGACAACCAAATTGACCTAGAGAAGAACAGAAATGGCAAAAGAGCTTTTTTGGAGCTGCATTTCTTATGAAGGAGCAATTCATTAAAGCAGTGTGATGATCAGTGGTAAGCCATGAGATGTTTATCTCCATACGACAGGACGGTATTTTTACACCGTCATTATGTGATAAATGGAAGTAGCTTGATAAGGAAAGGCAGTGAACGTCATTATTAAGGACTTTTACATTCAATCAGCATATTGATCTCCAAACACACAGATAATAACACTCATTAACAGTGAGTAAGTGGCCTCTAGAATTTAATTGGCCGCCCCAGGTGCCACTCCAGAATTCTGAACACTGATTGGCCGTTCGTTCCTGAAGGCAATTCTGAGGAAAATGTAACGTTACGTGAGGTTTTATTGATGTCTTTTCGAGGTTAAAACGCTGATTGAGCGATTACATGAGGCATGGTATATTTCAGTAAGTTGTACTGTATCTTTAAATACACCTTCTGATGTTCATTCATGTTTATTTGGTGCTGTAACTACTCGATCTATACAATCCCATTCCCACACGAAATCTGAGGTCTGGTGATAAGAGACTTCTCTCTGTCCCCTGATCACAATTAAAGCATAGAGGAGATAAAGCCTTTGCTATCGCCGGCGCTAGGCTGTGGAACAGCCTTCAGGCGTATATATCAGATCGGCACAGTCCTTAAAGCTACAATATGTAAGATTTGTGTAATAAAAGATCCAAAAATCACTTGCACAGTGTGATATATTTCCTGCAGTTGTATACTTACAATATACCAAAAGTTCCCAAAGATTTTTAATTTCAGAGAAATTCCCACTTTAAATAATGTCTCGTCCCTGTTCAATGACGTAATATCCGCTTTATCCCTGGTTTCTGCTCGTACTGCCATAGTAACCATGGCGATAGACGTGGACAACAGAGTTACGTCTAGCGGCGCGCTCACCCTGTTGTTGTTTCGTTCAAACATTATGGATCATGGCAAGCAGACTTTGGGACAAAAGGAGAACTAAAACTAGGATCAATATCAGCGTGGCGTACACGACAAACTTTGACTCGACAGAGACGCTCTTACATGTATTTTATTAGACTGGTGAGCAAATGTACATAAAACTAATCAATGTTATATAGCTCAACATGATGAAATGTTAGAATATAATCTGTGTTATTCTAATGTTGATCTAGCTTACTGTTAGTCTCATATAGCCAACAAACTAACACAGAATAACATTATGACTTTCAACACACTCAAATGCAGTTTAGTGTGATAGTGTAGAGCGAGTGAACAGCGCTGCGTTACCTCACACGTTTCATTCATCTAATAAACTGACCTGTGTGAGTATTATTTCTGCACTTAGCGGTAAGTTAGTTCGGTAGAATGAAATGTACTCACTCCTTTATATGCGCGGGACTCGCGTGTGGCGCTGATATATGTCTCTTATTAGCAATCGCGCCCTGCTTCACACCACAGTCATGATAAACACAGCAATGTATTCACTCGTACATTCTTTAGTCATACATTCACTCATACATTATATTATTTAAACTACCTTTGGATTATTGTGTAAATATTGTGTTGTTGGATTATTGTGTAAATATTGTGTTGTATGAATATGTTTACCGTATATCAGAGCACAATGGCACTATAATCTGATAGCATCACCGTACCATGGTGCCAGCACAGTGTTTTTCTCGACCGTGGAGACTGCAGCGAGACAGATGTTGGTGTATTTGGTATTCTGTGTGTGTTGAAGAGGGACAGACGTGTGTGTAATGGGCTGTTGTCAGCGGCACTGAGGCCTTGTTGCTGTTGACCTGCATTTAGACTCCGGCAGGGTGAGATCAAGCGTCTGATGGTGCCAGCGCAGGTCACGACCTCTATCGGCTGTCAACACAACACACATCTCAATCACACTCCTCTGACGGCACTGCTGCAGGGATTCACTTCTGTCTGCACGCATGAGTATTAGTTTGAAAGTCATTTATCATTTCTACACCAAATGGAAAGTCTCCTGTCGAGAAAACTGGAAGTACCGGCCCAGAGTTACGCTATTGATTGATCCTATTGGCTGCATCTGAAATCTGTGGAAGCTTGTGTCCGCCACAGAATTAAACATTTTAAAAGATAATTGCGACTTTATTTCTCAGAATTAAGTCAGAATTGCATGATATAAAGTCGCAATTGCGGGAAAAAAAGTCAGAATTGCGAGTTTAATTCTAATATCATGCAATTCTGACTTTATAACACACAATTGCGACTCAATATCACGCAATTCTGAGTATATTTCCTGATTGCGTGTTATAAAATCAGAATTGCATGACAAGTCGCAATTGCGAGAAAAAGTCAGAATTGCGAGTTTAATTATATCATCACATGATTCTGACTTTATAACTCGCAATTGCGACTTTATATCACGCAATTCTGAGATGTAAACCTGCAATTGTGAGTTGAAAAAAGTAAAAAAAGTAGCAATTACCTTTTTTATTTTTTAATCTGTGGTGGAAACAAGCTTCCATAGAAATCACGTACCGGTACTTCCCATAATATCAAAAATTTATAAATTTATATATTAAAATTATAAATTATAAAAAAAAATGAACTGCCTAAATCAATTTCCTCAGCTGTCCCGAGAGACATTGTAAATCAAGACATTATTATCTTAGCAGCATTAACAACAAAATCATTACACAAACTGTGAATAAATTATTACTGCGAATAAATGATCATTTGCATGAGTACAGAATTCAGTCAGTGAGCGTTTTCAGTGTTAACACTTCTGACAGCGCTGCAAAAAAGACATATATAAAGAGTATAACTAAATATAATGGTGCAATCTACACACTTCATCCATTTTCACATTTCCTTTTGTATTTATTTTAATTCTGCAGGGGCAATTTTTTGACCCACATCTTGGATTTTCGGGGCATTTTTGTTAATTCATGCTAATTCATTTCTCATATGGGATCTCTGTGTAACAATGAATATATTTTATGATATGATTGTAAATATGGTTTTATTATTAATATGGTGATTATCTCTAAGGTGGACACACAACTTAATAAATTACATGTCATGTCAACAAATGGAAAAGTCAGCCAGCTATGTATTATTTATATCAGTTATTGTGCCTTTCGGCCAGACCGCAAAAACCATAATTGTACACATTCTTCAATTAATCAAAAACTGTTGATTTAATTAAAAACATTTAGACCTTTTCTGTAAGTTTATCGATTTTCATTTGTTTGCTGTATAAATTATTTTAAATCATTAAATATTATATCAAATGAGTGTAGAATCAACTTTCCATTGCTGCCCGGGATCTTGTCGAGAATGTCCATGTGCATAATGAAATGTTTAGGAAACTGCTGTGTTCAGTTTCTGTGCCATCTAGTGGTTTAGAGGAGAATACAATCAAAGGTTACACTTTATTCCTATAGTCCACTTTAGATGTTCGACTAACTATAAGTAACTTTGCAACTACATGTCAGCTAACTGTCATTAGAGTATTAGATGACTGTCTTCTTAATATCTGCACACACTTTATTTTGATGCTCCCCAACAGACATTATACTACTACTCTACATCTACTGGATATAAAGTGTAACTAAATCGAATGCACCGTTTACCCCGGTGCGCCTTTATCCCCAGCGTAACCTCTCCACTCCAGACTAGTGTGTGTTTCCTGATGTGTGATGTTGTGTGTGCCACAGGTGCAGCGCTCCAGAAACAAGCAGATGAGGGAGATGTTTCCCGACGGCTTCGGGATCCATCACGCCGGGATGTTACGGCAGGACCGAACACTCATGGAGAACATGTTTTCCAGAGGATACATAAAGATTCTGGTGTGCACCGCCACGCTGGCCTGGGGTGTTAACTTACCCGCTCACGCAGTCATCATCAAGGTCAGAACACATCGCTGCTGGCGTGTGTGTGTGTGTGTGTGTAATGCTGCATTATTAAAGTGGCCATGTTATTATTTTCAGCTATTACCTTTCATGTAGTGTGTTTATAGCTGTTTGTAAATATAAAATGTCTGCAAAGATCAAGATACATTTTTGACAAAAAAAAATAGTTTTTGTCCATCAAAAGAAAGAAGTGATTCTGAACTGCTTGAAACGAGTCGTCAGTAATTCCAGTCTTACTTTCCGCACGGACCTATGTAGGACTGTATCAAATTAGCATATTGGTCTCTATTGGTCAACCAATCACAACAGACTGGGCCATCTGACCAATCAGAGCAGAGTAGACCAATCACAACAGACTGGGCCATCTGACCAATCAGAGCAGAGTAGACCAATCACAACAGACTGGGCCATCTGACCAATCAGAGCAGAGTAGACCAATCACTACAGTCTGAGCCATCTGACCAATCAGAGCAGAGTAGACCAATCACAACAGACTGGGCCATCTGACCAATCAGAGCAGAGTAGACCAATCACAACAGACTGGGCCATCTGACCAATCAGAGCAGAGTAGACCAATCACAACAGACTGGGCCATCTGACCAATCAGAGCAGAGTAGACCAATCACAACAGACTGGGCCATCTGACCAATCAGAGCAGAGTAGACCAATCACTACAGTCTGAGCCATCTGACCAATCAGAGCAGAGTAGACCAATCACAACAGACTGGGCCATCTGACCAATCAGAGCAGAGTAGACCAATCACAACAGACTGGGCCATCTGACCAATCAGCACAGAGCAGCTTTTAAAAAGAGAGATTGAATCCCTTTATCGAATCGTTTCAGAGACTGTGACAAAAGAGATGAGTCTGTATTGTATATTGTGAGAAAATAAAGTGTTTTTGCCCTTGGCTGCATGCAAACCTGTTGAAGGAGACTCCAAAACAAAATGCAGATCCTTTAAATAAGCATAATAGGGGCATTTTAACCATAATTCTGGAATCTTGAGAATGCGCTTCGAATGATTCCTGTCTGATATCAGGGCACTAATATCTATGATGCCAAGCGTGGAGCGCTGGTGGATCTGGGCATCCTGGACGTGATGCAGATCTTCGGTCGGGCCGGTCGGCCACAGTTTGACAAGTACGGTGAGGGAACCATCATCACGACCCATGAGAAGCTGAGCCATTACCTGACGCTCCTGACCCAGCAGAACCCCATCGAGAGCCAGTTCCAGCAGAGCCTATCCGACAACCTCAACGCTGAGGTACAGCCACACACACACACTGCTAACCTCAACTCTGAGGTACAGCCACACACACACACTGCTAACCTCAACGCTGAGGTACAGACACACACACACACTGCTAACCTCAACGCTGAGGTACAGCCACACACACACACTGCTAAACTCAACGCTGAGGTACAGACACACACACTGCCAACCTCAACGCTGAGGTACAGCCACACACACACACTGCTAACCTCAACGCTGAGGTACAGACACACACACACACTGCTAACCTCAACGCTGAGGTACAGCCACACACACACACTGCTAACCTCAACGCTGAGGTACAGACACACACACTGCCAACCTCAACGCTGAGGTACAGCCACACACACACACTGCTAACCTCAACGCTGAGGTACAGCCACACACACACACTGCTAACCTCAACGCTGAGGTACAGCCACACACACACACTGCTAACCTCAACGCTGAGGTACAGACACACACACTGCCAACCTCAACGCTGAGGTACAGCCACATACACACACTGCTAACCTCAACGCTGAGGTACAGCCACACACACACACTGCTAACCTCAACGCTGAGGTACAGCCACACACACTGCCAACCTCAACTCTGAGGTACAGCCACACACACACACTGCTAACCTCAACGCTGAGGTACAGCCACAAACACTGCCAACCTCAACGCTGAGGTACAGACACACACACTGCCAACCTCAACGCTGGGGTACAGACACACACACTGCCAACCTCAACGCTGGGGTACAGACACACACACTGCTAACCTCAACGCTGAGGTACAGACACACACACTGCCAACCTCAACGCTGAGGTACAGACACACACACTGCCAACCTCAACGCTGAGGTACAGCCACACAAACACTGCCAACCTCAACGCTGAGGTACAGACACACACACTGCTAACCTCAACGCTGAGGTACAGACACACACACTGCCAACCTCAACGCTGAGGTACAGCCACACACACTGCTAACCTCAACGCTGAGGTACAGCCACACACACACTGCCAACCTCAACGCTGAGGGACAGACACACACACTGCCAACCTCAACGCTGAGGTACAGCCACACACACTGACAACCTTAACGCTGAGGTACAGCCACACACACTGCTAACCTCAACGCTGAGGTACAGCCACACACACTGCTAACCTCAACGCTGAGGTACAGCCACACACACTGCCAACCTCAACGCTGAGGTACAGCCACACACACTGCTAACCTCAACGCTGAGGTACAGCCACACACACTGCTAACCTCAACGCTGAGGTACAGCCACACACACACACTGCCAACCTCAACGCTGAGGTACAGCCACACACACACACTGCCAACCTCAATGCCGAGGTACAGCCACACACACTGCTAACCTCAACGCTGAGGTACAGCCACACACACTGCCAACCTCAACGCTGAGGTACAGCCACACACACACTGCCAACCTCAACGCTGAGGTACAGACACACACACTGACAACCTCAACGCTGAGGTACAGCCACACACACTGCCAACCTCAACTCTGAGGTACAGACACACACACTGACAACCTCAACGCTGAGGTACAGCCACACACACTGCCAACCTCAACTCTGAGGTACAGACACACACACTGACAACCTCAACGCTGAGGTACAGCCACACACACTGACAACCTCAACGCTGAGGTACAGACACACACACTGACAACCTCAATGCTGAGGTACAGCCACACACACTGCCAACCTCAACGCTGAGGTACAGCCACACACACACACACTGCCAACCTCAACGCTGAGGTACTGCCAAATTACCCCATGATTTACTCACCCTGAAGCCATCATGGGTGTATATGACATTCTTCTTTCAGACAAATACAATTGGAGTTAATATTAAAAAAATGTCCTGCCTCTTCAAAGCTTGATAATGCCAGTGAATGGGTTTCTGTCTTTGGAAGTCCATCAAAGCGCATCTATTCATGATTAAAGTGCTCGACACGGCTCTCCAGGGGGTAATAAAGGTCTTCTGAAGTGAAGCGATGCTTTAGTGTAAGAAAAATATCCATATTTTAAACTTTATCGACTAAAATAACTAGCAGACGGCCGTATGCAAGTCGACTTGCGCCAAACGAGTAACCCATGACCCGACGCACATGTGTAACGGTGTAATAAATGTAGGCGCTGACAGTGACGTGTTTTTGTTCTCAGCTGCAATTTGTTTAAGGCCAACAGTTGTAAACATTTTACAAATAAATGAAAAGCCTGTTTAAAAGTCATTGTTACAATAATGTGTTTATTCCTAGATCAAGCTGCCTCATTCTTTCGGTTTTATGATCACATGACCTTGAGAATAACTTATTTTTTAAATACTGTAAATGGTAGATTATAAAGCTATATATTTTATGCTGATATATGTTATTTCTAAAGTGTTAAAAAGGAAAAAAAAAACATTAACAACGTGAGGATACAAACTGAGGATTTTGTGAACCATCCACTTATACTATATATATATATATATATATATATATATATATGTGTGTGTGTGTGTGTGTGTGTATAATGACAGAAGCACAACAAAATTATTACAATTAAAATGAATCTAATGAATCTGAAAATAAACTATTAATAAAAATGTAATATTAGATTATATAAATCATCTCCTACAATAGAATCACAAATTATTCTAAGACTAAAACCCAAACTCAGGCTGTCTTTTTGTCTCTAAATTGTATTTATTTTATTTGTCACTGAATTTAGTTTGCACTGAACAAGGAGTTTCACTTTACTTTTTGTTTGTTTGCAAAAGTATATATATATATATATATATTATTTTATTTATTTTTTTGGCAAAATATTTGACTGCTAGAATGTGTCTATAATTTAATGAATGTTAAGCTTTGAAAATAATGAAATGAGCTTAATGAACTCATCAAGATGTTTATGATAGTATAAGGAAAGGGCTGTTCCTGACTCTGCCACATGATGGCAGCATCTGCAAGCGTTTTCCAACAGAAACCCATGATCAGTTCACCCACAGATGGCGCAGTGACACCAGACATCAGTCGAATATCAGATTAAAATCAGTTCTGCATGTATTACGACTGTGTCTGTGCATGGCATATCAATTATCATATTATATCCAAGATCTCAATCACATAGTTAGTAATATTAAACACAACCCACACCTCTAGAAAACATTAGGATTTGATTTAAAGTGCTTGAAATGTGATGCTTGCTTATTGTTGGTTGTTTTGTGCAGATCGCTCTAGGGACGGTCACTAATGTTGATGAAGCCGTCCGGTGGTTGAGTTACACGTATCTGTACGTGCGAATGAGAGCCAATCCTCTGGTTTACGGGATCAACCACAAGGCCTGTCAGGTGCTCATGCTCTCATAATCTGCTCTTCATATTCTCAGTAGATAAAGATTTCGCCGGTTTTCAGTTTTCATTTATATTTTCGGTGTAAAAATATATTTATATTAGTTATAATATACAGATGAAACTCAAAAAATTAAAATATCGTCCAAAAAAGTTCAGTAATTCAACTTAAAGAGTGAAACTAATATATTATATAGACTCATTACATGCGAAGTGAGATATCTCAAGCCTTTATTTGTTATAATTTAGATTTTTGACAGCTTATGAAAACCTTTTCACAATATTCTAATTTTGAATTTGGGGTTTTCATAAGCTGTACGCCATAATCATCAAAATTATAACAAATAAAGTCTTGAAATATCTCACTTTGCATGTAATGAGTCTATATAATATATTAGTTTCACTTTTTAAGTTGAATTACTGAACTTTTTTGCACGATATTCTAATTTTTATTTTATTTAATATTCTAATATTAATATATTAGGTATACAGTTATATTTTCCTCTCTTGTTATAGTTTATGATGTTAAATGGTCTGTTGCCAATAGTTGATTATAAGTGTGGTGTTGTTCAGATGGACCCGCAGCTGGAGCTCTACAGGAAGGAGTTAGTGGTGGAGTCGGGCAGAAAGCTGGATAAAGCTCGCATGATCCGCTTCGACGAGAGGACGGGTTATTTTGCGTCCACAGATCTTGGCCGGACAGCCAGTCATTTCTACATAAAGTACAACACTATGGAGGTGAGATGTGTATAGAGCGAGCCATGCAGTATTTCATGACGGTGAACTTGGCAAAAAACGAACACGACATTTCAAAAAGACAAATTATTGCTTTAGTCCACAATTTAAAATCTATGACACTGAGTCTTTTATTCAGCAAGGACACGTTAAATTAATCAAAAGTGACAGTGAATAAAGTTATAATATTACAAAAGATTTATGTTTCAAATAAATTATGTGCTTTTGAACTTTCTATTCATCAAATAAATCTGAAAAAAATGTATAATGTTTTCCACAAAAATATTGCGCAG
Source organism: Phoxinus phoxinus (assembly GCF_949152265.1). Taxonomy (NCBI): domain Eukaryota; kingdom Metazoa; phylum Chordata; class Actinopteri; order Cypriniformes; family Leuciscidae; genus Phoxinus; species Phoxinus phoxinus. The sequence continues at coordinate 4,416,707 of NC_136885.1, forward strand.
CACAACTGTTTGCAACATTAATAATAATCAGAAATGTTTCTTAAACATCAAATCAGCAGATTAGCATTATTATTATTTTATTCAGCAAGGATGCATTAAATTGATCAAACGTGACAGTAAAGACATTTATAATATTACAAAAGATTTCTATTTCAAATAGAAGTCTGTTCTTAGAACGTTCTATTCATCAAAGTATCCTAACAAAAGATAAATACATTTATAATTTTGCACAAAAATATTGCGCAGCACAAATGATACTAATCATAAATGTTTCTTGAGCATCAAGTCATCATATTAGACTGATTTCTGAAGGATCATGTGACACTGAAGACTGGAGTAATGATGCTGAAAATTCAGCTTTGATTGGCTTAATGTTTATTAAATACATATTTGACTATTTAATATTCTTTCTTTACGTTCCACAGACTTTCAATGAGCTTTTCAGCGCGCAGAAGACCGAAGCAGATATCCTGAGCATCGTTTCAAAAGCTGAAGAGTTTGAGCAGATCAAGGTGAGAGGTCGAGGTCCACACACACACAGACAAGTCTTTAGTAACGGGTAACCGAGGTGTGTGTGTGACAGTGAGGTGTGTGTGTGTGTGTGTGTGACGCACAGGTCCGGGACGAGGAGATGGAGGAGCTGGAGAAGATGCTGTGTGATTTCTGTGAGCTTCCAGCGGCTGGAGGAGTGGAGAACGGTTACGGGAAGATAAACATCCTCCTCCAGACGTACATCGGGCGCGGGGAAGTGGACAGTTTCTCCCTCATCTCTGACCTGTCTTATGTAGCGCAGGTGAGACTGAACACTGCAGCTTCAGCTTCATTATATGTGACCCCGGACCACAAAACCCAGTCTGGAGCCGCACGGGTATATCTATGGCAATAGCCAACTATACATTGTGTGGGTCAAAATTATAGATTTTTATTTTATGCCAAAAATCATGAGGATATTAAGATCATGTTCCATGAAGATATTTAGTAAATGTCCTACCGTAAATATATAAAACATGCATTTTTGTGAGTGAAAGCAGCACAATCGTGAACATAAATGCACAACTTTAAAGGAGATTTTCTCAATGTTTCGATTTTTTTTTGCATCTTCAGATTCCAGATTTTCAATAGTTGTGTCTCGGCCAAATAGTGACATTCCTAACAAACCACACATCAATGGAAAGCTGATATATAAATCTGAATTTAATAAAAATGACCCTTATGGCTGGTTTTGTGGTCCAGGGTCACATATGCGCTTTAAAAGTGGCTTACACATTGAGAAATCAGTGGAATCGTTAAACCTGCCAAATCATATGCAACTGCACATCAATTATGGGAGATTGTGTTTAGAGTCGTGTCTGAAATAATCACATAATGCTTCTTCAATTCTGACTAAATTTCATCATGTCAATGGGAATCGGCGCAATGAAGAATTTTCCCTGGCGGAGAAGCTTATTTATGCGAGTCGAGTTAAATTTTGGTGGATTTTGTAAAGTAACTGAAGATCCACAATGGACGAGATGCTCATTCAGCAAATTTTGCGAAACACTTCAATATTATAAAAAAAAATATCTGACAATGTTTGTCATTATTCGTTGTAATTTGTCACATTCGGTCCTGCTTTCTTTTGTCCTCCAAATTTGCTGAGTATATATGAACCCATCTTAATATATATATACATGAAAAATCAATTAATTTAGCACTAGGTTTTAAAGGAATATTTCTTATTACTTACTTTCTTCTCTAAAACACAGGCAGTGCTCATGCTGCTCTTTTCCACGCAATGAAAACTGATGGCGACACCGTTGAGTACCAGAAAGGACGAATAAGAGTTCGAGTTACACTTAATTTTCCTTTTTCAAGGACATTCGTCTAGAAATGTAAAGCGCGCAGTGATACACAATAAACCACAGCACAACATTTGACGAGAGATGCAGCGATGTATCGGCCGATTAAAAGCTATTATTTTGCGTTATCGGCCAATTGTTTAAAAACAGCTGATTATATTCTGTCTATCAAACGTGTGCGGAAAAACGTGTCCGACTGCAACTCACACTGTCTGTGAAGAAAATAACAATAACACATTAAAGTGACAATAACACATTAACAGATAAAAACGGCAACATAAAAGCAGGCTGTATTTGACCCTCTGATCACCCGTAGTTCAAGCCAGGGTTGCCAGATCTATTTTTTCCCCTACGTCAAACATTATTTGAAGCTCCTCCCATCCAATAATCACAAATAGCTCTGTACTCTGTTACTTCTGATAAGAAAACAATTCTCAGCTTTCAAATTATGTCCATTTTATCAAGACATTCAAACAATAAATGGCGTTTTAACTCTTAACTGTGATGGATCTCTGTAGCGCCTCAGTTCATGCAGCAGCGCGAGTCTTTTCTTTCACTTCAAATCATATCTAGAAAAACATGCATGAATATCATAAGCTTATTTACTGTAAATTATATATGTATTTTTTAATAAATTTGCCATGAAGAAGTGTTTATAAAAACTACCTTATGTGCAATTAGTTGTATACAAACATTTCTGCTTTTATTTGAGTAAATATTATATCTGGAAATAAATAGCAGTTGAATATAATAACCCTGTTGTTAATTTTAACCTCTAATATTATAGTGTACAAAATGAGAGGGTTCGCTGGATAGTTTCCAGCATTATTTGGGAGAGTTTTTTTTTTTTCCTTAAGAAAAATCAAACTATCGGCATCACCAAATATCATTCTGAATATTAGACATTTAGTATCGGTGCATATCTACATTTGACACATCACCAAAAATAAAAAGCACCATTATTAAAGTGGTCATTACGACACCATTTCACTAAAAAGCTTCAAATCCAACGATATGACGGTTCTTCTGTGATCGTGGCACGTTTATAAAAGCGTTGACTTGAACTCAAGTGTGGATGAAATTGGAGAGCTGCAGAGATGAATGTGTTTATAGTGATGTCTATTTCCATTGCCGTTGTATGGAAAAGATCCATGAAAAAAAAAAAAACACGCATGCTTCAAGCAACACGAGGACTAAATTGTGAGAGTAATTGTGAGTGCAGTATTCAGTGTTTATGTGACGGCGAGGTTAGGATGTGATGCTCTGTGGAAGACATCTATCCATGATATCTGCCGTTCCCTTACAACAGCTTCCATGTGCTCAGATACTGGAAATCTCTGGGAGAAATTCCCTCTTTGCTCCTAATCCGGCTGATTTCAGATGTGCAGCTGGGATCCGGCAGTGGGAGGCATTTCCGTGTCAAACGTCTGTTGATTTTAAATCCAGACCTTCTCTGATGCTCGGGTCTGAGATATCTCTCTTCATGGGTTCTAGAAGTACATGTTTAGATACACACACACACACACACACACACAATGATTCTGTGGATGGTTTTTGCATCTGTTCAGGGATCTTCCCGTCGCTCAGCTGAAGACTGAACAGACTCGGTTCTGAGCGAATGGTTCTTTGGAGCCAGTTATTTTTTATTATACCATGGTCTTGGTGAATACTCGATTCTGATTGGCTGCAGGGTGTCCATTAAAAAGTGATGTAGGACACCTAGTAAAGGAGTTCTAAAACCGTTAGATTTCGATTGTAAAACTGATTAAAATATAAACTAATGTTTTAAAAATGTGTTATTTGGCAAGTGAACATGGTATAAGCGGGTTAATGCCCGACGAGGTGTCCATTGTCAGGTATTAATGGACTTCGGCGGAGGCTAAAGTTGTCGGACGGTTCACGCCTCGCCGTCGTCCATTAATACCTGACAATGGACACCTCGTCGGGCATTAACCCTTACATGATTCAGTCGAACTGATTCCCCAAGCATTTGTAAATCGACTGAGTATAAATAAGAGGTTAAGTGACTTGCGCTAGGCAATATAGCACAGAAAAAAATTATATATCATTTATGTTTTTGCTCTTTCCCCACCTATGAAAGATTTACCGCCATTTATGACGTTTCCTTGCCTTTGACGACTGTTTTGATCATCGTTCTTAATCCGATCTGAAGTCTTTGACAAAAAAAAATATTTTTCTCAGCTTTTTGTTCAACGTTTTTTTTTTGCTTGTTTGTTTGTTTGTTTATTTGTTTATGAAACTTTTTTTTTAAGCAAAGACTTTTTTTTCTCTGAAGACTCTGTTCTTTTTTCTCTGTTCTTGTACATATTCATACAACAAAATATTCCAGGGATCATGAAAGTTTTGTGAATATGATAAATGCGGGTGCAACTTTTTTTAGTAAACACTGTCAGAGAAAGAGTTCATCATCTTTCTGTGTTTCAGGGTTTCAGGGATATTCAAAATCATAATATATTTATGGATGTGCTCTTTTTTTTTTTACCAGTAGAAACAGAATTTGGACCACAATTTCAGCAACTAATGCAATAAGTATTAAGATAAAAAAACTATAATAATAATCTGAAGATATTCCAGATGCTGTAAATATATAATTTCCAAATATTTTCTTCTGGAACCAATTATAATGAGATGTCTATTAAATTGACAGCATTAAGGTGTGGGTCGCATAAGTGAAGTTTTGCAGGCAAAAAAAAAAAAAAGGTTAATTGTCAATAGTGTATCAAAGCATGAAACACAACTCACACTAAAGTCACTTTCAAACCAAGCCGTTTGGAGAATCTGCAGCTCGAGTCCGACACACAAACATGTGAAAGTCGCCAACTCGCTGGATTCCTTTTGAAATGACTGGATTTCGGTCATGAAAATTCGCTGAAGAACAGAAAATGTTGGTCCACCTTTAAACTGGAAAACATAAATACCCCTAAAATACACATATGTATAAATTTGAGGTCCAAAACTTATGTCGCACTTGAACCGTAAATACACACACATTTTTTTATTATTATTTATTGATCAAATCTAGTAATTTAAAGGTAAATATAAAATACAAAATAAAATAAGCTTTCTGGACAAAAAAAAAATGAAGGATAGTTTTAGGGCTTCGGGTCATTTTGACCCGCGAGGGAAGGATGAAGGTTAAGTAGTGATGATAGCAAACTGTTTCCTCAAGCATTCACAACACTATTGTGTAATTAAATCTTTAAAAACTCTCCAAACGAAAGTTTAACTACAGTTAAAGAGTTGTTCACCTCTGACCGCACAACCCTAAAGATTCCCAATGCTCTGCAACAGATCAGTCCACAAACCTCATTTGAAGTGTAAAACTGTGTCTGTGCTTGGAGTGGCTCTGCTGGGTTGCTCTCGTGGCCTGTTAAACATCAGCATCTGGGTCAGCAGGTGTTTGTCCTCGCGCTCGTTCATTTCTGCTCAATCCATCAGTGACACACCAGATCGGTCCATCATAGCAGTGAGATCTATGAGTGAACGTGCACCTTATAGATCAAAGTAATGTAGGCTTCTCTAAGCCATCTGAGCATAACTCACGCTCGACCCATCAAACACACAGACGCTGCGCTCTGATCTACACCGACAGCAGTCAGAGCAAACACACATTAGTTATTCCACAAAATGTGTTCTAGATAATCAACTAAATTTAAAAGAGCCCTTTAAAAAGCTGTATCCCATAAGAAGAGAATTGTATATGACAAATCTGTTTAAAATGACGCTCTCCCGTCAGACAAGCTGTTTATAGGGTTGTCCACTGCCAAGTATCCGTCATTGAGTTCCTCAAACCTCTCACTTTATTTCAGTATCCCTTATTAAAGGATTAGTTCACTTCAGAATTAAAAATTCCTGATAATTTGCTCTCCCCCACGTCGTCCAAGATGTCCATGCCTTCCTTTCTTTCTTCAGTCGAAAAGATATTAAGGATTTTGAGGAAAACACTCCAGAATTTTTCTCCATATAATCAATGGCAACCAACGGGTTGAAGGTCCAAATGTGAGTTTCAGTGCAGCTTCAAAGTCTCTTCACGACCCCAGCCGAGGAATAAGAGTCTTATATGATTCTGTACATATTTTTTAATCTTTGTAAGTATATCATCAACCTCTCCAGGGACTGCAGGCGGAAATTAGCATTTTTTGCTATAACCTGGCACATGACATCTCTTCTTTCTTAGATTAATGTTTTTTGTGCATTGTCCCTGATCAAAAACAAAACAAAACAAAAATCCAGCGAAACGATCGGCCATTTTCTAAAAAAGCATAACTCACACTCGACCCATCAAACACACAGATGCTGCGCTCTGATGTCACGATTATATACAATTATATACTTTTAACCACAAATGCCCGTTGTTTACTATATCTGAGATGCGTTACGTCATCACGTTGGAGAGGCCATGCGTGACATTATTAAACATCCAGGATATGCCCACGTAAAGACCATTTTAAACAATAAATGACACAAATACATATAAATATGTGTTATTCAACATACAGTAAATTTGAACGGTCCTCCTACTCCAAACTTGTAAACTCTGGGTCGGTACTTCCCCACATTCGAGTGTTAATGAAAAATAATGCATAAAGCTAGAATAAAACTGTTTTGTGTATTTGTTTAAAAGCAGAAGGTCTGTTATTTCTTCTGATGTATTGCATATTCAGATATTCATACAACAAAATATTATAAGACATTTGTGTGAAAATGGTCAAAGAGTTAACATGCATTTTGTAGTTGTGCAATCAATTATTGTGTCACTTTAGTTTGGGGAGCACATATTCACTGATAACTGTGACTTTTTCCTCAATAAACTCTTAATTTCTGCTTATTAATAGTTAGTAAGGTAGTTGTTAGGTTTAGGTATTGGGTGGATTAAGGGATGTAGAATATGGTCATGCAGAATAAGGCATTAATGTGTGCTTATAAGCACTAATAAACAGCCAATATCTTAGTAATATGCATGCTTATAAGCAATAGTGAAAATTTGGCCCTCAAACTAAAGTGTTACACATTATTCATAATTAGGTGACAAGTAGAGTATTTCTTCATTGCATGTGTTTGCATGTCCAACAAAATGCTCTTGAAATGATCTCATTATAAGGAATTACATGCAAGTCAATAAGCCAAAAAAAAACAAGTTGTTACTTTACTTTCTGGTTTACCGCTAGTGTGTAGTCCACCATGTGTGAACAACAAATCATGACGTGAAAAGTCTTTCATAAAAAGTTGAAATTATCAGATACAAAGTCATATTTAAAGTCAGATATAATGACATGCTAAAGAAATTGACATAAAAAGTCATAATTATGACAAAAACTATTTACACAAGTCATATACTAAGATACTTTATTTTATTTTACTAAAATGATTGAGATACAATGAAAATTTTAATTCTAAAGTCATAATTGTGACATAAAAACAATTTAAATAAAGTTGAGATACACAAGTCATATACTAATATTATAACATAAAAGTTGAAATTATGAGATAAAAAGTAAGTAAATATGACATTCTAACTCAAAATGATGAGAGCAAAAGGTCAACATTATGACAAAGACAATTTACATCAGTCTAGATACATCTAGTCATAATATAGTAAGATACTAAGTCATTATTATAAGATACAATTCTAAATTATGACATAAATCACTTTTAGGATTTATGCACATCTTGACGCTTCCCTTCAGCTTTTGTATCCCAAACTTCACATAATAAACAGGTGTATGGGAAATAGCATGTGTGTGTGTGACCTGTGCAGTCCAGGACCGCTGTTATGTCCCTCAGTGCTCCACTGGATTGTGTGATTGTGAGTGTGACTCTATGTGTATGTCTCACTACTGTATGTGTGTGTGTGTGTGCAGAACGCAGCTCGTATCGTGCGGGCTCTGTTCGAGATCGCCCTGAGGAAGCGCTGGCCCGTCATGACCCACCGGCTGCTGAACCTGTGTAAGGTGATCGACAAGCGTCTGTGGGGCTGGGCTCACCCGCTCCGGCAGTTCAGCTCGCTGCCCTCGTCTCTGCTGTCCCGGCTGGAGGAGAGGAAGATCACCGTGGACCAGCTCAGAGACATGGGCAAAGACGAGATCGGTCAGTCTCACAACACACTATCAGCTGCACTTCCCAGCTGTACTCTGGCAGAGACGGTTAAAGTCAAGTGTGCTGTTTTTTATTTAATTTTTATTTCAATCTAGTGTTTTGCACATGTTTCTGTGTTGGTAGGGTTCGGGTTAGGCCATAGAAAATATCATTAACCTGATCTAAAATCAATGTGTGTGTGTGTGTGTGTGTGTGTGTGTGTGTGTGTGTGTGTGTGTGTGTGTGTGTGTGTGTGTGTGTGTGTGTGTGTGTGTGTGTGTGTGTGTGTGTGTGTGTGTGTGTGTGTGTGTGTGTGTGTGTGTGTGTGTGTGTTAAAAAGGCTTATAAATCGGCCACAACATGTTTTTATTTAAATCTAGTGTTATGCACATGTTTCTGTGATGGTTTAGGGCTTTAATATCATTGTCCTGATATACAATCAATGGAAGTCTATGCAGTGTCTTCACTAATACAGTGAAACAAATGTGTGTGTGTGTGTGTGCAGGTCACATGTTGCATCACGTGAACATCGGGCTGAAGGTGAAGCAGTGTGTTCATCAGATCCCTGCCATCCTGATGGAGTCCAGCATTCAGCCAATCACACGCACCGTCCTGCGCGTGCGCCTCACCATCACCCCCGACTTCAGGTGGAGTGACCAGGTAACCATGGCAACCGCATCCAGCGCGTCACACACTGCTGTTAGTCTTTGGAAAATCTGAAAGTTCAATTCTTTACACCAGCCGATCCCAAACTCATCCACACAAATATCCAGGCCTAACTTGATGTATTTGAATTACATATACAACTTCCATCGATTTGGATTACACAGTTTTAGGCCTGCTCCAGATTACACCATTTGTTTGTCATGATAGTCACTGTGTCATATTCCGAGATGTTGACTCCTAAAATCTTGTCGTGGACAAGAAACATGTCAGACTACTTTCCGACCAGTCATCGCGTGCCGTCTCACACACACAAATTCACTCGCCCACATATACTGTATACACATGCACTCTCGCTCACTCACTCACACACACACACACACACACACTCACTCGCCCACATATACTGTATACACATGCACTCTCGCTCACTCACTCACACACACACACACACACACACTCACTCGCGCACACACACACGCACACACACTCACTCATTCACACAATTCACACTCTTGCTCACTCACTCGCGCACACTCGCTCACTCACTTTCACTCACGCACTCACTCAATATCGCTCACTCACACTCACTCGCGCACACATTCACTCTCACTCACTCACACACTCGCTCACTCACTCACTCACTCTCAATCACACACTCACTCTCACTCACTCGCGCACACTCGCTCACTCACTAACTCACTCTCACTCACACACTCACTCAATATCGCTCTCACACTCACTCGCGCACACATTCACTCTCGCTCACTCACACACTCACTCTCACTCACTCACTCACTCAATATCGCTCACTCACACTGACTCGCGCACACATTCACTCTCGCTCACTCACACACTCACTCTCACTCACTCACTCACTCAATATCGCTCACTCACACTCACTCGCGCACACATTCACTCTCGCTCACTCACACACTCACTCTCACTCACTCACACACTCACTCTCACTCACTCTCACTCACTCACTCACTCACTCTCACTCACACACTCACTCACTCTCACTCACTCTCACTCACTCACACACTCACTCACTCTCACTCACTCTCACTCACTCACTCACTCAATATCGCTCACTCACACTCACTCGCGCACACATTCACTCTCACTCACTCACTCTCACTCACACACTCACTCTCACTCACTCTCACTCACTCACTCTCACTCACTCACTCTCACTCACTCTCACTCACACACTCACTCTCACTCACTCACTCACTCAATATCGCTCACTCACACTCACTCGCGCACACATTCACTCTCACTCACTCTCACTCACTCTCACTCACTCACACACTCACTCTCACTCACACACTCACTCACTCTCACTCACTCACACACTCACTCACTCTCACACTCACTCACTCTCACTCACTCTCACTCACTCTCACTCACTCACTCACTCACTCAATATTGCTCACTCACACTCACTCGCGCACACATTCACTCTGACTCACTCACTCTCACTCACTCACACACTCACTCACTCTCACTCACACACTCACTCACTCTCACTCACTCACACACTCACTCACTCTCACACTCACTCACTCTCACTCACTCTCACTCACTCACACACTCACTCACTCACACACTCACTCACACACTCACTCACTCTCACTCACTCACTCTCGCTCACTCAAAGACTCACACTCTCACTCTCACTCACTTTCACTCACTCACTCACTCTCACTCACTCACACACACACACACACTCACTCACTCACACACACACTCACTCACTCTCGCTCCGCTCACTCACAGACTCACACTCTCACTCACTTTCACTCACACACTCACTCACTCTCACTCACTCACTCTCGCTCACTCACTCACTCACTCTCACTCACACACACACTCACTCACTCACACACTCACTCACTCACTCACTCTCACACACTCACTCTCTCGCTCACTCACACACTCACTCACTCACACTCACTCACACACTCACTCACTCACTCACTCACTCTCTCTCGCTCACTCACTCACTCACTCACACACTCTCTCACTCACACACTCACTCATTCACTCACTCACTCACTCTCTCACTCACACACTCACTCACTCTCGCTCACTCACACACTCACTCACTCACTCACACACTCACTCTCACTTACTCACACACTCACTCACTCACTCACTCACTCACTCACTCAATCTCGCTCACTCACACACTCACTCACTCACTCACTCACTCACTCACTCGCACACACAGTCACTCACACTCACTCGCACACACACACACTCACTCTCACTCACTCTCGCTCACACACTAACTCACTCTCACTCACGCACACACACACACACACACACACACAGTCACTCTTTACGGAACCCGTCGTGGAGGACCAAAAAAAAAAAAAAGAAACATTCTAGTCTTTTTATGGTGATGTCGTGAAGCATCGCAGACGCTAGTCGGTTGTCGTCCACTGTGACACACACTATACGAGATAAAACGATCGAATCTTGCGTCCCGACGCCCACTGTCGTTTATGAATCCCCACGACGCCCTACATCAAACGGATAATCTGAACCAGGTAAGATTTCTGCTCTAAAAACTCATGCAATAGTTTATTAATTATCTATAAGCATCTGTTTGATTTTATTAAAATAATCATATTTTCAAAAATGCATTTATTCAATATTCAAACATGCTAATAAGTATTGTTAGATATATAATTTTTTTTTTTTTTCTCATTACAGTTTTTGTTTTAGGTTACTGCATTGTTGTCCAGAAATTGTCTGGAACTCAAATGTTTTTGCGAGCGAACGCAAAATATTTAAGAGAAAACGCAAAAGCATTGACAATTTTTCCTCCCCTCTCATATTGTTTCCATCACCATGTCCCTTCAGGATCTCCGTAGACATGTTTTGGTGAAATAGTATCATGAGGCCCTTGGCAATTATGAGATAAAAATTGAATAAAAGGGATGCGCAGTCTGAAAACTTAAGTATAACTAAAACATTATATTTGTAATGCCCTTTAACTGTATATTCTCTCCCCTTACACTAAACTTAATCATCACAGAAAACTTTCTACATTTTTACATTTTCAAAAACATCACTTATTCTGATTTATAATCTTTTTGCTCAAAGAGACCAAAAAATGTCCCCACAAGGTCAAGAATTTCGGTTATTGCCATCTTTGTGGGGACATTTTGTCTCCGTGATTTAGGGTTTACCAGGACCACACACACACTCACTCTCTCAGACACACACACACACACACATGCTCTCACACACACACACAGGCTCACAGTAGGATCTGAAGGCATCATTGATTTGTCGTCTCCTCCCCTGTGTTTAAGAGCACAAAGGCTTGAATAGCCCAGATCTGTGTGTGTGTGTGTTCTCCTGAGGGCCACAGATGGGCCGCTCTGAGTCATGTGACCAGAACTCCTCCAGCGTGACACCCAACAGCTGGAAGACCATCAGCACACACTAATCACCCGCCAGTGTCCTCGCTCACACACATTAACATGGCATTAACAAACATTACATAACGCTTCATCCACTTAGTACTTCATGTACCTAATATATAATGGCGCTTTTATTTGACACATCTTACTGCTTTTATTCAGTAAGGATGCATTAAATTATGACTTAAGACATTTATAATGTTACAAAAGCTTTCTATTTTAAATAAATGCTGTTCTTTTGATCTTTCTATTCATCAAAGAATAAAAAAAAAAGACTATCACAGTTTCCACATAAATATGAATAGATAATAATCAGAAATGTTTCTTGAGCATCAAATCACCATATCATAATGATTTCTGAAGGATCATGTGACACTGGAGCTTTGATCGCTGGAATAATATGTTTTCAGTGCATGTTGAAGAACGTGCTGAATATGGCTATAGTTCAGGTTTCTAATGTGAATGAAGCTGTGTGATCAAACCGACCCAAGCGTGATTTATTCACACCCTGAGCAAAGCGGAAAAACTGTCTGGTGATCCGGACGCTTTCGTGCAAAATACGAGCCGCCTGACGTTGGATACGTACAGTATATCACTCGCTTTAACGTAAAACAGTCTACAGCTCAACAGCCTGTAAAGATTTCACTTACTTTTCACTAAATACAAGCCATCTGATGCAGCAGATCGTGTGTGTGTGTGTGTGTGTGTGTGTGTGTGTGTGTGTGTGTGTGTGTGTGTGTGTGTGTGTGTGTGTGTGTGTGTGTGTGTGTGTGTGTGTGTGTGTGTGTGTGTGTGTGTGTGTGTGTGTGTGTGTGTGTGTGTGTGTGTGTGTGTGTGTGAAGCAGTGATGGTGATCAGATGAAGGAAGGTCGTTTCTATGGCAACACTTCACAGTAAGGTTCATCAGCTGACAGTAGTTAACTACATTAGTTAACATGAACTAAGAATGAACAATACTTCTACAGCATTTATTAATCTTAGTTAATATTCATTTCAACATTTACTAATACGTTATTAAAATCAAAGGTTGTATTTGTTAACATTAATGCACTGTGAACTAACATGAACAAATTGTTAGTTCATGTTAGTTAATACATTAACTAATGAACCTTATTGTGTAGTGTTAGTAAAGTGTTACAATTTTTATTTTGGACTATCAGACCTCTCAAAACAAATGAGATAAAATGATAGAGAGATTAACACAAGCATTATGTGATTTGTCTGGAATTAATAGCCACTTGAAGAAAAGACCATTTTTCAATGGAAGTTTAATTTTATTTTATTTTCTCATGTAATAGACCTTATATGCGTCAGAGACACGAGAGCGCAGACATCTTTAGATTATTGTCTTTAAACTTCCGTTTTTGCGGTTGTATAGACCCTTTTCAGAGACAATTCATATAAGAGACATGCCACTTCCTCAATCCTCAATACAACTATATAAGGAAAACCCGTAACGGCAAAGATGGCGGTTGTATGCACATGTCCCGCCCCTCCCGCTGGAAAGCCAATCATCTGCTTTTAACAGTCAAGCCGGGAAACATTTAAGCCTATCGTCTGGTTCCACTGACGTGAACCCTTGCGCATAGTAGTAGTAAAATTATAACCTGTGGGGGGAAATTATTGTGGGGCAAAGTCATCAAACTTTTTCAGCGATTTTTATGATATTTTATTGCTGTTTCTATACATGCAGTGTTTATGTCCCGGTGACCAGTGAAAGTGCAGTTCTGACTCTCTGCCCATTTATTTAGATAGGAGCCTGGTCTTGTTAGTCCGAAAAATAGCTGCCCGGAGGCGTTGCCAAGATGGCGGCCGAGTGGCACGACTTGCCTAAAAGGACTTTGCCCTTTTATAGTTGGTAAACATTGTGGCGTATTTGTGTGGGCGGGGCTTATCTGGAGGCAGAAAGATTCTAACTATGACCTAAAAAAGTCATGTAGCATTATGAGAAATCTGTAGATAACGTTACTTAACCAAACCATAATCCATTACGTACCAACAAAAAGACAACAGTTTATTTACATTAACTTTCCTGATATGAAGTGTGCGCTGCATACGCGAGCATTTTTTATGATCGTTTCTGTGCAGTCCGCTCGTTTTATTGCGCTTAACCACAGCTGTCGTCGGGTTTTTTTGTCTGGCAGTGGCAGCAGGTACACGATAACATTTCAAACTGCCTGTACTCCGTCCATTCTGGCAACACAACAACACAACATTTTAAGCTCGTTGTGTAGCCGACCCTGTGCTGGTCTGTATTAGCCGCCTCCAGTTGTCCGTTTGTTTTGCCTCCAGCTAACGCTGTGACGTAATTGTGACGTCGGCGCAAAAGGGGTCTGTATCTCTATGGCATCGCTGTCCAGGAGTAATTAGCTTTTGAAATGGATTTACTTAAGTTCAGAAGGTGCATTTTCATGTCTATTAAAAAAAGGGGGGTGACACTTAAGGGGTTAATGTAAAGTGAACAAAAGTTATCATGAAGATTGTAATGTTTAGAGCAGTTGTCTCAACCAATCTCAGTCGACTGGTAAGATTTTAAAACGAGACGTTCAGTCATAAATATGTAAGACCGCTGTGGAAATACAGACCGGAAGACAAAAGACAACTGAAAAGGGGCGGGGCTACATAAGCTCTATAGGTATATGATATATTTATAACTCATGTGTTGTTTGGTCATGTGGTTTCCATGGAAACCATAGTGTCCACTTTCATGAACGTTACAGATGGAGGTCATGTGGAGGGCTGGGTATCGATTCAGATGTTCCAATTCGATTCGATTTCGATTCTCGATTCAATTCCGATTCTAAATTCGATTCACGATTCGACTCAATGAATATAGATTTAATACAAATCCTATATTTATTTATTTTTAAACGGTGAACATAAGTTTACGAGTGGTTAATTAATAAAAAGAAATAGAGCCACAAACCTGTATATTAAACTCTTATTTTAGGTACTCTCGGGTACATTAAAACCCAACTTCAAACGCATACAATGAATAGACAGGATTTTGATGCAAGATGAAAAAATTTATGCTGAAAATTAGACAAGTCAGAACAGTCGCATGCCTTGATCAATCAGGATCAGGTTATTTTATGTTTAAGAGAAAACTAACATAAAATCCCACAGCATTCGCTGTAACATGGAGGCTGCAAGCCTAGAACACTGTAGGAAAACTGTTACTGGCTTTTGGGTGATGGGTATAAATAAATATGGAAAACAATTAATTTTTGGCCTTTGAGAATCGATTTTGAATCGACCACATTTTAAAAATCGATTAATCAAAAAAATTATTTTTTTGCCCAGCCCTAGTCATGTGGTTCTCTCTCTCATGGCTCTTCTGATGTGGTGTTCAACAGGTCCACGGGTCGGTGGGAGAGCCCTGGTGGTTATGGGTGGAGGACCCCATCAACGACCACATCTACCACTCCGAGTACTTCCTCCTGCAGAAGAAACAGGTACATGTGCTGAGCCAGATCACAGCATTACACACCGCACCTTTAAACGCAATGTAGCGTAAAGTCGCTGTCGGGCGGACACATCGTATCTCCAAAAACACTACTCTTCAATCAGGCTTCGTACAAGGTGCTTAAAGGGATAGTTCACCCAAAAATGTAAACTCTGTCAGTAATTACTCTCCCTCATGTTGTTCAACCCGTCAGACTTTCCTTCGTCTTCGGGACACAAATGAAGATATTTGTGATTAAATCTTGAGAGCTGGCTCACTCCTCCATAGGCTTCTGTGGGATCGAAACTTGCCGGCCCATAAAGTTAGTAAAGATAATGTTTAAAATAGTCCAAGTGACTACAGTGGCTCAACCTAAAGTTTATCAAGCGACTAGAATACTTTTTGTGCACAAAACCCCCCAAAATAACGACTTTAATCAACTCTTGATGTTCTTCTGTGTGTTCCTCTGAGTGAGTGCACGTAGTGTGACAGCGCAGCGCTTCGTCAGAACGGAGGCTCACTATTGGCCGACGTTGGTCATGTGTGTGATGTTGGCCAATATTGAAGCTGTGTTTTATTTCATCAGGGTTCGTACAAAGTGCTTAGAGTGCTTGAGTTTGACTTTTTGAAATGTAAGTCCTGGAAAACCCTTGAAAACACAGCCATGTTTATGAAAAGGTACTTGAAAGTTCTTGAATTAATGAAAGACAATAAATGTGAAGTTAGTGTTTATTTTTATTGATTAAACAATCTTTTCATGCAAAATTAGATATAGAGCCATTTCACATGAGTGTGATATTCCTCATATCCAAGTGTGTGATACAGCTTTCATTCCCTTTTAAAGGTTAAAGTTACCGCAGTCAATGCATGCGCTGCACTTTATTTGTACCATTTTTTTTTATTGGTTTATTTTTATTTATCTAGTTACCTTTTTTTTTTTTTATATATATATAATAAAGATATTGTTTGATAAGTGAAATCTTAAATATAAGGTTAAATATTTGCAGACGTAAAGGGTGACCAATAGTAATGATTAATGGAAAAAAAAAAGGTTTCTGCCCGACAGTGACGATATGCGGTTTTGTTATTGTTAAAACTTTAGAACTAAACCTATTAAAAATGGTTCATTAATTGAAGTTAAGTTCAATATGTTAGATAAATATTAGATAAAACTTAAAGAAGTTGCTTTGGAAACTAACTGAAATTGAGTTTAAAGGTCCCATGACATGGGGTTATTATATTATTTTATAATGTTTCCTGGGTTGCCCTTATAATGTTAGTATGTTTTTTAGATAAAAAATAGTCATAATTTAGAAATAAAAGGCAGTTTTCCTAGCCCAATTTAGCCTCTGATTTGAACGCTCTGTTTGAAGGGGCGTGTCTGTGTGAGATTCAGTGACATGTCATGGCTGACATGCTTGCATATGAAATAGCTACGCATCACATCAGAAACTCTCTCGAATACTTTTACTACAGCTATTATACGTTTTTACCATTACAGCTATCGAGATTAACAAATCGTCAGAAGTTTTTTAAGTATTTAGATCTATTCCCATCACATAAAATGTTGCCGTGATGAGCATTGAGCAGATGAGTCTGTTGTTGATCGCGATTATGAAGATCTTATCATTGCAACGCAGTTTCTGCACTCTCTCTAATGCTTTCACCAATGCAAACACGAGGATGTAAATACAGTAAGAGCTTCATGTGCAGTGTAACGAGCGTCATTGATTTCATAACGAGTTTGGCAAGTGTCCAGATAAACTCGCGCTGTGTGGAAAGATTGTTCTTTGATCGCTTTCTGTATATAATTTATTCACAATTTAAATACGATTATTTTCATCCTACTAATAGAAACAATGTGAAGTTGATATTTTAGTCACTGGCTTGACTTACTGAGGCATAAACAGCAGTATTGAACGATTTTGAGAGAAAGATTACCTGTCTGAACTTGAACAATTACACATCAGAAAGTGTTGCTTGAGCCCCATTCACACAGCACTTTGAACCCGGCAAATTGCCGGAAAATTGCCGGAACGCCTTCTGTGTGAACGCAAACACGACCCGGGTTTAATGCCGGGATCGATGCCGGGTTGGGGACCTAGTAACATTGCCGTGTTCAGACCCGGAACGCGCGCTGTGTGAACAAAAGCCAGGACAAATGCCGTAAGGGGTGTGTCGTAGTGATGATGCACGAGCCTTCGCAATGTGGTAGTTATCGTGCGACTCTGTTACTCTGTTAGAAGAAAGTTTGTGTTCGTCATCGATACAAGAAAGAACGAAAAGATGTCTGCAAACTGGACTGAAGCAGAGACCCGAGAGCTCCTTGCAATCCGCGCCGAAGCTGAGATCGTTCGTTCGCCACCTTATACGTCACATCATAACGTCACGCGTCTATCCGGGACATACCCGGGTTGTGTGTGAACGCGCTCTCTGATTCCGGCAAATCACTGGCAGTGTGAATGAACCATTTTCAAACGAACCCGGGTCAAATCCCGGGTCACTTTATCCGTGTATTTTCCGGAATCTCTGTGTGAAAGGGGCTTCTGTAACGTTAGCTCGATCGATGTATTTTCAGACGTTCGTCGAAGCCAGCGCTATGACCCAAGTTCAGGAAACAGTCGTCGGTGAAATGTGTGCCGCAGACATGCAAAACTTTGGGGAGTTGTGTCGGCGCATTTCCAGAGAAAATGAAATTAATCCACTGGTTCTTCTGGGGCTTGGATGAAGGAACTAAAAAAAGGCTTCGGTGTTCATTTGTACATCCAATTATTGAGCAATTATTATGCTTCGCTCGCTCAAAAGCCATGATATCTCCGTGGACAAACTAAAATCGCGCGCACGCGTTCCTGCTTCCTAGCTCATTTTCTCATGGACGGGAAGTATTCTCTGGGCGGGCAAAGCAGAGAAAGGG
Organism: Phoxinus phoxinus; assembly: GCF_949152265.1. Lineage (NCBI taxonomy): Eukaryota > Metazoa > Chordata > Actinopteri > Cypriniformes > Leuciscidae > Phoxinus > Phoxinus phoxinus. Next base: position 4,435,103 of record NC_136885.1, read on the forward strand.
GAGGTAACATTCCTCCTTACGACGTCATGAGGAGATTCAAGATCAGCCCGATTGAGCTTCCACTTTCTCAAAGGCAGAGAAAGAGAGCAAAAGCTCGATTTACACCGATTGAAATTTCTAGAAATTTGGGGACCATATACAGGCTAGGGGAACTCATATTAATGTTAAAAAAACCTCAAAAAGTGAACATTTCATGTCATGGGACCTTTAAGTACTAAAATGGCTAAAACTGAAATAAAATATGACTTTAAAATTACTAAAATGTCATACTAAAAATCATCCGCCTCCAGTTATTTTTAGCTGTGTAAAACGTCTCATTAAGCTGCTTGATATTGCAAACTGCTATTTTTTACCATTATTTTAATGTAAGTAGTACAAACACACAGTGTTCACTGTTATTCTTCTAGCTATTTACCTATAGTGGCTAATGAGTTGAACGTTTCACACATTCACATTTAACTGGATAATGCTAATATAACACTGACTATCTGCACAAAAAATCCTCCATTTCAAAAGCAAGTGTGATTTTCTTTAGTAGCGGGTCGGATTGGGCGATGACCAATCGGTGTGTTACGGTGAGCTGAAGATAATCACATGTTCTCTGTCAGGTGTTGAGTGGAGAGCCTCAGCAGGTGGTCTTCACCATTCCCATCTTTGAGCCCATGCCTTCCCAGTATTACATCCGAGCCGTGTCTGACCGCTGGCTGGGCTCTGAAGCGGTGTGTATCATCAACTTCCAGCACCTCATTCTGCCCGAGAGACATCCGCCACACACAGGTGCGTCTCACACACAGACACACACACACACACTCACACTCACACACACACTCACTCACTCACTCACTCACTCTCACACACACACACACACACACACACACACACACACACACACACACTCACACTCAAACACTCACTCACTCACTCACTCACACACACACACACACACACACACACACACACACACACACTCACTCACACTCACTCACACACACACACACACACACACACACACACACACACACACTCACTCACTCACTCACTCACTCACTCACACTCACACACACACACACACTCACTCACTCACTCACTCACTCACTCACACACACACACACACACACACACTCACACTCACACACACACACACACACACACTCACTCACTCACTCACACACACACTCACTCACTCACTCACTCTCACACACACACACACACACACACACACACACACTCACACTCAAACACTCACTCACTCACTCACTCACTCACACACACACACACACACACACACACTCACTCACACTCACTCACACACACACACACACACACACACTCACTCACTCACTCACTCACACACTCACACTCACACACTCACTCACTCACTCACACTCACACACACACACACACACACTCACTCACTCACTCACTCACTCACTCACTCACTCACACACACACACACACACTCACACTCACACACACACACACTCACTCACACACTCACACAACTTATTTAGAACGAATCACTTTAATTTAGGGATGCACCGATATGAAAATATTTGCAGATAATCGATAAATCTTTACATTTGAAAACTGATAACCGATATATTGGCCGATAAATCTAAATACAAATTTTTACTTCATTTTTGAGAGTCTGGTTACAAAAATCAAAAGTCTCTTAGGGATGGGCAACGATTAATCGCATCAAAAATAAACGTTTAAATAATGTTTGACCCGACCGTCCGGTATAAGTTAAAACCCGAACCCCAAACCCGTCGCTGTAAAGATGTCAAGCCAACACAGCTTCGCAAGACCTACACTGCACGTAACTACTGAGCTCTTCATTGGTTAAAACCAGATAATATCGTATAATAACGTTTTTTAAACATTGAAATACACACATCGAGAGGTAGAAAATGTGTATGATGTAATGTTTTATTTGATGGCTGGCTGCTTTTGACAAAGCTGATTTCTGAAAGACGCAAGAGAAGTGCGGCTATTGATTTACGCTTTGAGTTTTCACTCGTGTATCATATCGCCTCTCGAGGTTTAAAACATTTAAATATACATATCAAACAGTAGAAGATGTTAATGATGCAGTATTTTATTGATAGTTCTCTTGATAAAGCTCTGATTTCTGAGAGACGCGGCTGTTTGATTTGTGGCTTGCTCAGTTTACACACATTCACTTCACACACACATTATTTAGTCATTTTAGAGGTTTATGTCCCCTGGCTCACCTATTATGTGACTGTGACAGGAATATTTTCCCTATTATTCTGTATAATTCATTGCAGTGCAGCTTTCCCTGCATCCTTCGGCACTGTGATACGCTTTCCCTCAGTCATTGTTTTACCTTATCGTACTCGACCGAGCGCACAAGAGCAGGAACACAACCGCAAAACACTTCTGTTAATATATCAACTATATATATAAACATGCTTCCGCTCTCTTGCACTCGGCCACAGAGCAGCAGACGGCATGCAATGCAAACCTTAACTACATATATCGGCAAACTTATATATTTAAAATATATATATATATCGTGCAAAAAATAATTTTATTTCTGTAATTCAACTTAAAAGGTGAAGCTAATATATATTATATAGACTCATTACATGCAAAGTGAGATATTTCAAGCCTTTATTTGTTATCATTTTGATGATTATGGCTTACAGCTTATGAAAACCTTAACGCAATATTATCATTTTGAATTTGGGGTTTTCATAAGCTGTAAGCCATAATCATCAAAATTACAACAAATAAAGGCTTAAAATATCTCACTTTGCATGTAATGAGTCTATATAATATATTAGCTTCACCTTTTAAGTTGAATTACTGAAATAAATGAACTTTTGCACCATATTCTCATTTTTCAAGTTCCACCTGTGTATATATATACTGATACACACACGGAAATAAATTAAATTACACACGTTTGCATGAACTTTTATATTACACTAATCATAAGTATAATAATTACTCTTCCAACGATGTCATGATTTTAAATAAAAAAAATTGCAACATAAAATGTAATGTCTACTGAAATGCACTCACGTACTAAATGTTTAAATAAAGTTCTGACAAAAACGTTTTATGAAATGATAAACCTCACATTTCTACGGACGCTTGTTTCCTCCATGGAATAAAAAATAAAAGAGGTAATCGTGACTATCTCACAATTCTGACTTTGTTTTCCTTTGAAGTTGTGAGTTTATATCTGACAATTATGAGATAAAAAGAGTTATGATTTGTTTTGTGTAATTCCAGAGCTCTTGGATCTCCAGCCGTTGCCTGTGACTGCACTGGGAAACCGGGAGTACGAGAGTCTATACAAGTTCACGCACTTTAATCCCATTCAGACGCAGATCTTCCACACGCTGTACCACACGGACACTAATGTCCTGCTGGGAGCGCCCACCGGCTCCGGGAAAACCATCGCTGCAGAGATGGCCATCTTCAGGGTCTTCAACATGTACCCCACCTCCAAGGTCGTGACCTCTGTTGTGTGTCTGCTGTAGGGTTGGGGATCGTTGAATTTAACGATTTCGATTTCAATTAGCTTGGCTCCGCCCTCCTACGTACTTCCGCTCAATTTTAATTTTCCTTCAGTGCGTCGTCTGGGTTTGTGGTGTATTCTTGGGTTTTCTCCGGCCAATTTTTTACCGGTCCAATCAGCGAACAGAGGGAGTGGCTGAGAACGATGACGTTGAGGTCGTGCGCTAGTTTGAGTTGAAGTTTTGTCACGACCAAACGTTAGCGATTGGTTATGGCAGATCCAGAGTGACTGGGCAGATCCAATAGTTTTAAACTTCAACAGAGGACCCGCTTACAAGGAAGTAAACTCTTGTCAATGGAGAGAGGCCAGACTCTCTGTACAAATGAAATGTACGATAAGAAATGTGAAATAATTCCAATAAGGTTCAAAAAAATTTAAACGTAGATATCATTCACATTTAGTCTTATTGCAAAACATTTTAATTTAGGCTGAATATCATGAACAAAAATAAACAGACTAAAGAACACTTACACAAGGAACTTCTGCCTATGATTTAAAAACACCATAGAAAAACAACCAGCCTCACTTATATAAATGTCACGCATTATTAAAGACAAGTGTAAACGCAAATAAAAAAATAGCAATAGCAACAAATAGATACAACTGAACAAAGATACGATTGAAATAAAGTGTTTTAAGATTTTCAGTTACAGAAACTGTAATCAAATGTAAAATACACTGCACTTTAAAAATAAAATATACATAACAAATATAGTTACGAAAGTTATTAAGTCAAGAACGAGTGAATTTTGTCTTTGTCTTTTGTTGTTTGATTAGTGTTATTATGGAGACGGCAGCAGGAATATTAGGCTGCTATCACTTTAAGAGTTGCACCGCACGGATCCAATATAGTTACACATGCCTGAAAACAGTGCCGTTTAAAATCACATTTTCTGTGCGCATGGTTTGGATGTGTGTGCTGTACATACAACAGCGAGCGAGTCCTCTCGCGCTTGAATTGTTAAAAGTCATATTGAAATGCTCACAAAGGAATCGATAAGAGGAATCAAAATTAAAATGTTATAACAAAGATCCGATTCCTGACGTCAAGTATAGAATCGATTTTTGATTCCCAAACCTAGTCAGGGCGTAATTTTAGTATGACACAGTTTAACGGGCATGTATCCGTGTGAACAGGTGGTCTACATCGCTCCTCTCAAAGCTCTGGTCCGAGAGAGGATTGAGGACTGGAAGATCAGAATCGAAGAGAAACTCGGGCGGAAGTGAGAGTGTTTAAATATTCTTCTGGCAAATATGTATCTGTTATTATACCCTGACCTTTATTTGCTCATTATCATCCTCGGTGTCTCCAGGGTGGTTGAGTTAACAGGTGACGTGACTCCAGACATGCGGGCCATAGCGGCGGCGGACCTGATCGTCACGACTCCAGAGAAATGGGACGGAGTGAGCCGGAGCTGGCAGAACCGCAGCTATGTGCAGAAAGTGGCGATTCTCATCATAGACGAGATCCATCTCCTGGGTAAACTGATATACGCAGGCTGTTTCCTTCCTCACTTGGGGATCAAATGAGTTTGATATGCCTGAACATTCACACGCCGCCCACGCTGATGACGTTTAGATGAATATGTGAAGCACGCTTTCCTCTCAATAAAACAATAAACGCACAACAAAAATTACAGCGGTGAGAAAACAGCAGTCCAGAAAGCATCTGATCAAAGTGATGTGGATATTCAGCATCAAGATACGTCACATTTAGGCCATGTCCACACGGACACGGGTATTTTTATAACCGGAGTTTTTCCTCCTGCGTTTTTGAAAAAATCTCCGTCTACATGAAAACGCAAAAACACGCTATCAAGCGCCGTCAAGAGCATTCCACACCAGCAGTCGGCGATATAACCCTAACCGTAAAGCCACGTTGGCCAATCAGAAGCCGTCAGCGGCACACAGTCTGACGTCAAACACAGCGGCGCACACTTTGACGTCGCAAGGCAAAAACTCCGGTTTTACTGTCTACACGACAACACTGCAACCGGCGTTTCTGAAAATCCTCACCCTGGCAGGGGTTTTCAAAAATGTTCGGTTTTAGTGACCTGATACTGCGTTTCCATGTGGACGAACGGGCGAACCGCGTAAAAAAAGTCACGGTTATAAAAATACCCGTGTTCGTGTGGACAAGGCCTTATTTATATAGCATTTTGTATAATTGATTTATTTAAATGTGCACTGTGTAATGTTTAGCGGCATCTAGTGGTGAAGTTGTGAATTGCAAACAACTGAAGTTACGGTGGCCGACAGGAAGTGATGTCGTCATCTAAGACTACAGAGAGTAGCCAGTTAAGCAAGGAGGTTTCTTTACTAAGATAAAATTAAAAAAAAGTTCACTTAATTTTTCAGTAAAACAATGTTATTGTGAATATTATTGTGACTTGTTCACCATTGTGTCAGTGTTTATCCGCTGACTTTAGCTCGCTTCTTTGCATGAAGAACAACATAGTGTTTGTCCGTTCAGGGCCACTGTAGAAACATGTCGATGTAAGGGGACCCGCGGTGTGTGTAGATAGAAATGTTCATTCTAAGGAAATACATAACGGTTCATTATGTCACGTCTTTATACACCACTGAAAACATAGTTATGTATATGATATTGCATTTCTGTCAACAGATCCTCCTAAATATTACACAATGCACCTTTAAAGCAAACAACTTTACAGTATTAAACATAAAAAAACATGCCAGTGTCGCTTTCAATTAGAAGTACTGGTTCAGTTTATATTTTAAAGCGGCTCTCCGGTTTGTTCATGTTTTTACTAGCGTCTGACCTCGAAAGACTGAACAGAAGAAATGAACCGGAGAAGATTTACATTTCAAAGTGGGCGGAGCCTCAGAGCCACACCCACCTATCACATCATCATCATCATCGCCACACTCACCTATTACATCATCATCCCCACACCCACCTATCACATCATCATCGCCACAGAGCGCTGGTAGATGATGACTAGATCGAAGATGTACTTTTCTAAAAAGTTCGCTTTGGTCAGCTGATTTTGTTCGAAATGACGCCACACTAGTTCATTCTTCGATTTTTTTGAAGTATTTCTGAGCCTTGAAGTTTCTGCGCCACTAGTGACACCTAGAAGAATTACAAATACAGCATGTTTTGCAAACGCCTCAGTCGCACGTGATGCTTCCCCCGACTCAAACATCCCAATCACAGCCCAACATCACTGATGCTCTTGTATCTGAATGTTAGCAAATCCCAGCATCCATGTTCCAACATCTAGTGGAAAGCTTTCCCAGAGGAGCGTGAACTATTATTCTGCATCAAAAGCCGAACAAACCGTGGTTAATGGCCATGGTTTTTAAAATGAAATCTTCAACAAGCACATATGAGTCTGGTGTTCAGGTGTCCACATATATGTTTGCCTATGTAGTAAAGCTGCAATGTGTTAAAGTCAAGGGCCTTCATATAAATGAGCTTCAGTCCTGGACCGTGTGCAGTTGGATAAGATGATAATACCCCTATACACACGAGTATCTGCATGTATTTACACACGTGTGGGAGGTTCTTGATTTAATAGACTGATTAAAGAGACACTTTATTCTTGAAGGATGAATTTTTTTGGTACACACAATTCAGGACATAAAGGAGTTCTGTTCTCAACAGGCCTGCATCAGTTTTATTATTTTATCCAGACCTACATTAATGCTTATATACATGTCAGATAAAACTAGGCTCACAATGCGAACAATTGTAGTAATTGATTATAACGCTACAAGTGAAATTTTAGTTTTAAACAAAAACTGAAATGCCATCACACACACACAACACAAAATTCATAAATATTATTTGAAATCTGCACCATGTAACTTTAAACTAAATTGCCTGTCTATTGGCCACACAACCAAAACTTCAAATTAGTTAAAAATGGCATCAAAGGACCATATGAAGTCTTCTGAGGAGACACGATTGCTTTAACTCATGAACATCCTTTTATTAACATATAATCATTAGCACTTTTCACACAGTCTTAATGTCCTCGGTAACACTTTACAATAAGGTTCATTTATTAAACATTAGTTAATGTATTAACTAACATGAACTAACAATGAGCGATACATTTGTTACAGTATTTATTAATCTTTGTTAATGTTAGTTAATATGAATAAAGCAGTTCATTGTTAGTTCATGTTAGTTCACAGTGCATTAACTCATGTTAACAAGATTTTAATAAAGTATTAGTAAATGTTGAAATTAACATTAACAAAGATGAATAAATGCTGTATAAGTGCAGTTCATTATTTGTTAATGTTAACTAATGTAGTTAACTAATGTTAACTAATGAACCTTATTGTAAAGTGTTACCATGTCCTCCTATAGTCAATCATTGTATCCCTTAAAACTCATCTTTGATCACCAAAATCAATATTAAATTTTTTTTTCCTTGAAACTAAATCTTCATGCCTTAAAATAGCTTGAATGTAACTCTACACGCTTGCTTCATTTAGGATACGCAGTTCTATGAATATGCAAATGAGCCCCGCCTCCACTCACTCACTCACTCACTCACTCAGAGATCCACTGGTTGACGATCACACGTTGATCTGATTGGTTACAAGGTAGTGTGACGTCAGAAACACCAGCGATTTCACACCGTGTTTTTGAGACTGTCTTTGGTTCACTGCAGTTTTAAGCAGAAAATACTCAGCAATGCTGTCGACTTATGAATTTACACATGGTGTGTGTTAAAGCAGATTAATAACACCACATAGACATATAAACAACATTCAAATCTGGAGTTTCACCACAACTTGTAAATTACATAAGAGAGATCATGGTTCATGTGTGAGCAGGACCTTTCCAAAAAAAGCCAGTAGATAATTTCTAATAATAGTGTATAAAAATGGTATTGTTACAGTCTTTGCGTTTCGTTTGCCTTCACAGGTGAGGACAGAGGGCCGGTTCTAGAGGTCATTGTGTCCAGAACCAACTTTATCTCATCGCACACCTCAAAACCAGTCCGTGTGGTGGGACTCTCTACAGCGCTGGCTAATGCTCGCGATCTAGCCGACTGGCTGGGCATCGGACAGGTTACAAACCACTGCAACACACAACCATCAACTTTCACACACACACACACACACACACCCTTCCAACGTCACAACACTCAACCATCTCAACTTTCACACACACACACACTCTTCCAACATCACAACACACGACCATCTCAGCTTTCAAACACACACCCTTCCAATGTCACAACACACAACCATCTCAACTTTCACACACACACACACACACACACACACACCCTTCCAACATCACAACACACAACCATCTCAACTTTCACACACACACACACACACACACACACACACACCCTTCCAACGTCACAACACACAACCATCTCAACTTTCACACACACACACACACACACCCTTCCAACGTCACAACACACAACCATCTCAACTTTCACACACACACCCTTCCAACATCACAACACACAACCATCTCAGCTTCAACATACACACCCTTCCAACGCCACATCTCTATCTATTACATTTGATGCAAGACTTGCGATATCCAAATCTCTTTTGGAGGCCGTCCATAGGCTTTATATACAGGCAAATTAATATTTTTTCGGGATCAGTGCTCCTTCCTCTTCTCGGATTTGCATATGATTCACGGCAATTCAGACCAAGCAAGAAATCTTGGCGTCCAAATTCCTGATTTTTTTTTTTTTTTTAAGAGTTGAATGTAATTAATGGGTCTCGTTTCGGTGTAATCATGCTTCACTTTCCCCCATAATGATACGGGATGAAGTCAAAAGGGAATTATCTGTAACACTGCACCATCATTTTCCTCCGGTTTCCATTACAGATAGCCGTCCGTTCAGTCATTCTGCGTTTATACGTGTATGTGTCCGCACACATGAGCGCGCGAGGGTCTATAAATAACCAGCACCCGTCTCCCAGCATGCAGCAGCATCAGGGCAGACAGCAGTGGTTATGTAAACGTTGTTTTACTATTGCTGAAATGTCACCCTGCGAGACAGACGGGGAAGGAAGGGCTGGGGGTCTCCATAAATCTGACGTGTGCTGTTTGGACTGAGGCGTCTCTCTAGCTGCCCGATCCATTATCCAGGCCTTTAAATATGTGCACACACGCACCCAGGCCCGGGCCACTTGTGTGAGAGCGTGGCTGTGGGACAGGGGACAATGACGGGCTGTAATTACCCCCAGATGGGCCACTCTGTCAGGCACACAGCCAGCTGGGCACTCCATCTCTCTCTTTATTACTGTCTTTCTGTGTCTTCTCACTTTCTGGCCCTGTTTTGTGGCACGGTCCTTATTCATCTGTCTGTGTGTTTTCCAGGTGGGACTGTTTAATTTCCGGCCCTCGGTTCGCCCTGTGCCGTTGGAGGTTCACATCCAGGGTTTTCCTGGGCAACATTATTGCCCTCGTATGGCCAGCATGAACAAACCAGTCTTCCAGGGTACGATACTACAGTAACATCACACACACATTAAAGGGAAAAGTTCATGCAGAACAATTTAATTGTGTAATAATTTACTCAACAAGTGTTCTAAACGATACATTTGTGTGACCCAAATTGTAAATCTAAAGTCCTCAAATCTCATTTGTGCTACAATATATTTGGAAATTCACAAAAAAGGAGCACAAAAATGATATTTGTTGAGTAATTTTACCCAACAGTGTTGACTTCTACTTCTGAGAATTCCCTTTTTCTTGATTTGTGCAAAAAAATTGTTTTATTGCTGTCAAATTTTATTGATGATTTGAAATATGCTATTGAAAAACAATCCTGGCAAACAGTTTTGGAGATTTTAGGTCTTTTGTATGTCCTTCGTCAAATATAAAGCCGTTTTACTCAAGATACCTTAAAGGGGTCATGACATGAGAAACCAAATTTGCCTTGATCTTTTGGTATATAAGAGGTCTTTGTACCATTAAAACGTCCTGCAAGTTTCATAGCTTAAGACGTCCTCCCCATTATAAACGAATCATTTATTTAATCAAGCTCTAAATACAGCTCGTTCTGGATCCATGGTAAGAAGTGACGTCACGGTACGAAGTGACGTACCAGCGTTTGCATATGACCGCCTCCAGCACAAGACAACTACGCTTAAAGCGCAAGGCAACTACGCTCATTTCGTATCGTTGTCGCGCCTGCGCGCCTCACAAGTGTTCAGTCGACGGACAGCGAGTGGGTCTGTGTACAGGGAAATTACGATGCCGCAGATGTGCTGTTCCTGGCTGTGGACAAACAACATCTTTGAATACGCTGCGAAAGATCCAGTCGTCGGGGAAAAATGGATGCACTTTATTTTTTTGCGGACGTCCCAGTCCATTTGAAGGATGACTGTTTTGGGAACAAATCCCAAAATGATGCTGGCTTTGCCAGAAAACTGTTGCTCAAACACTGAACTCTTAAAGGGGAAACACCCCCAAAACAGACTGTTTGAATCAGAGGATGAGAAACAGGGTGGGAAAGGGTCATAAATCACTACATTTTAACAGTTTTTTGTAAAAAAAAAACTATAATAATACTATAATTGCACCTAAGGGAACATAATAATAAAATTAAAAAAAACATGTCATGACCCCTTTAAAAGGAGCGAACAAAGATAATAGCATAACCGATGTCCATTGCATATGCAGATTGGTATCGATTTTTTTTATTCTCACTAACATTTTTATTTTTTAACTGAATAAAATACCAACAATTAAAGGTCCCGTTTTTCCTGTGTTTTTGAAGCTTTGATTTTGTTTACAGTGTGCAATATAACATGTGTTCATGTTTCGCGTGTAAAAAAACACAGTATTTTTCACAAAATGTCTTATCTGTACACCGCTGTTTTCACTGTCCTAAAAACGGGCTGATGACTTCCTTGTTCTATGAAGTCCCTCCTTCAGAAATACGTAACGAGTTCTGATTGTGCCAGCGGTTCCTGTGTTGTGATTGGACAGCAGCTTAGCGCACATTGCCCGGAAAGGTCACGCCTCTTACCGTAACGTGGAGATGCCTGCGCTAAGTGTTACTGTAAAGGTGATCTGACTCCGGGATGAAAATAACAGCGTCTCGACGACATGGCGACAAACAAACTCTACAAACGCAACTCTTCCTCTTCTCTGTAGGAGCGCAACAAGACCACGGCCACTTTTGTGTGTATTCCTGTGTGCGGAGGTTAGTCAAAAAACTGATCTAGTGACGTCATTAAAGCAGGAAGTAGAGGATGTAGTCCAAACCGGCCGTTCGCTGGAGGCTTTGAAAGGGGACTTCTGTTAAAATCAAATATCTCGCTTGGCATTGAACTTTGAGCTTTATAATTTTACAGGTATTATTTATGCTCTAGCAGCAACATTACACACTAGCTAACGTTTAAAAAATGGGATCACGAAGAACAGGACCTTTAAAAGAAATGGATAGGTTAGTCCATAGATATCGTCATCAGTTTATACTGTCTAACACTTTCTCTCACAAGCGGATGCATGGAGACCTGTTTTCCTGTTTGGTCATGTGACGTTCAGCATAAAGCTCACAGCACTAGGGGTGTAACGGTACACATACTGAAGATTGCTGGTGCGGGTCGAATACAGTGTTGTTTGAATTAACACTGTGTGCAGAATGTCATTTCAAACTCTGAGTTTCCCCTTAGGATTGGGAAATATCGTTTATATTGATACACTGTATAGTGAAAGTGAGCTTCTGCCGGATAGGTGCGTAGTTCAAGTCTGAAACATGAGACGTGTTTTATATATGACGTGCTTCAAACTGAATCATGGCTTGCCCTGCTGTCAGATGTGTGTGTTGTTTAATGCGTTTGAGAAGTGGTTTCCCTCAGAGCACAACTTACATCGTAGCGTTTATACTCACCTGTACATTTTACAAATTCATGCAAGTATTTCGCATAAGGATTTTACTGACAGCGAGCGAATGTATGTTCAGCTTTGCAGACTGCGGTGAACGAGTGCCGGCACGCCTTGGCGGATTAGAATGGGAGCGCAATAATACGAAGCATATTCGTATATATCAAAAATACATATAATAAAATATAATCGTATATCAAACATATTTTGCATCCAAATGTGTGAGCACTTCAAATCTCTTCCTCCAATTACGACAGCTCCATAAACTGCAGTGTGTGTTGCTGCCGACGGCTACAATACTGACAGACGTTTTTATTATTTAAAGACCGACATCTTTTTATTTTTCAGCAAACCATTCATTACACCCATAAAATGGAAGGTCACCAGGTGAACTGACTTGCCTGAAAGCAACTTGAGACAAATTAATCTTTTGTACTTTTACCAAAATGTTACTTTTTTTATCATCTTGCATTTTTATTGCCTCTTGTTTTTTTTTATATTTGTTTTGTATTATGCTGTTTTTTTTTTGTTTTTTTTGGCTTTTCATGCATTTTGATTGATGCATTTATATTTTGCCTCTTCTCTATTTCCACTTTCCTGCAGCCATTCGCACACATTCTCCAGCCAAACCGGTCCTCATATTTGTGTCCTCGCGCCGGCAGACGCGGCTCACGGCGCTGGACCTCATTGCGTTTCTGGCTACAGAAGATGACCCCAAACAGTGGCTCCACCAGGATGAGAGAGAGGTCAGAGTTCATCCTCTACAGTGCTTTTACTTAAGATGGCTTTTTCAAGTAATGGCTAAATTAATGCAATTCTTTCTAAATTTACAAAAAATTTTTTAAAAAGTAGTGCATGTAAATTTTTTTTCCACCCGTGTTGACAGAGTCCGGGATGGGAATAGGATGTTGTGTGAGCAGGATATGGGTGTTGTAGTTCTAGGGCCCTATTTTTAGGCGCAAGTGCACTTAGTGCGTCCGAATCCACTTTTGCTAGTTTAACGACGGGAAAAGTGGTCTAAAAAATTTTTCTCTATTCTCTTATGAGTAATGGGTGTGTTTTGGGTGTAACATGAAATAAATTAATCAGAGTCTCATCTCCCATTCCTTTTAAAAGCCAGTTGGCGCCATGGCGGATCCACTATTTACATGGAGGAATTTGCCAGCGGAAAAACTCAACGCTTCTCTAGCAAGGAAGCGGATCTTGTGCGTGTGTGTGTGCGTGTGCGTGTGTGTGTGAGTGTGTGTGTGTGTGTGTTAAAGCAAGCAGACCATCTACTGGACAAGCCGGATTCCACCATATCTTTATGAAACACAATATGAATATTTTACATTTACATTTAATAAGCAGAGTGTGTGTGTAATAAGCAGAGTGTGTGTGTGTGTGTGTTGGACCCGCCTGTAGTCAGGCTGAAACTAGCAAAACGCACTCGTGTTGCGCCAGGCGCTGCATTGCGGCGGGTGTATGAAAGGGCATAGTGTGAGCATGCGAGATCTTTGTAGTACTAGTTTTGCTTTCTCACAATGTTTCTGTTGTGAAAGGGACTTTATAGTTGCAAAATATAGAATAGAACTTGTAATAAAAAAAACAAGCAAGCAAACCCAGCGTTATGCAAATGTGTTCATAAAAAATAACTAAGTAACATAATTTGTTACTTTTTTAGGGAATAACGCAATGTTGTATATTTTAACTTAAATATGATATATGATAGAGGCCATAGTTTGCCTTTTTACTGGCTTGTGATTATGTTTTTGGCCTCTACTGGAACAGGTTTTAATGCTGGAATGTTCAAAAACACATTATTTTCTCATATTCTCCATTGTTTAATCTCCTCTCGTCCCAGTCTGTCAATAACGCTTGTTTACTTCCTGTCTCTATAAGCCCCTCCTTCTGAAAATCAGAATCAGTTGTGTTGTGATTGGTCGAGGGATTCGAGTGTGTTTGGGAAATGTCCCGCCCCTTTCCATAACCGCCAGTTTAACACACTACTAACTAACTCAACCAGGCCCCGCCCATTTATTCTGCGCATTAATTATTTAAATGAGGAATATGTAAGGGATAATCCACTCCGCTTCGCGTCGGGTGGTTCTTCGCCTCTACGTCGTGCATTAAAATCCTTTAATGCATGGCTAGCCGTGGATTATCCCGCTTATACCTTGGTTATTTGCCAAGTTAAAACAAGTTAAAGCTGTAACTGTGTAATTTTTTAACAGACGGGTAAAAATGACGGTTATTTTCTTAAGTTACGGCTCGTTAGTTCTAGCACTCCGTCCGCTTTAAATAAAGTAGAGCCATCGGATTGCTTTTATTTGAATGAATTATCACATCTATTTAAATTCATTATTAAAAGAGAGAGACAGAGAACTGAAAGAGAAGGAGAGAGAGAGAGAGAGAGAGAGAGAGAGAGAGAGAGATGCGTGCGCGAGTTACCTGTGCGTCTCTTCTTTAAAGTCTACATTCCCCTCGTTGCTTTAAAGGAGAACTCCGGTCAATTTTAACATTGAGCTCAATTTTTAGTAAATTTGGAGTGCTGTCAATACAGAGAACAACGACAAAAATCGGTGTTGCCTACACTGTGTTATCCTATTTTTAAAATTTGCACCCTATTGACTTGAATGGGGCACGTTTTAAACTGCTTTTATCCTCTTAACATATTTGATGTGTCATTACAAGTGCCCAGCCATGTTGAGTGATTCCTTCAGAGTGAACACGAGTGAATCTGACTGCAGTAGATGAGAAAGATATGAATAAAAATGATGTTTTATCAGCCAGCGCAAATACCTGTATTTAGTTCCTGTTTTCGGTGGAAGTCCAAAGTAGTCGATTGTCGAGTTCACGCGCATAGGTTTAGTTACCTATGATCACGCGCGTGAACTCGACAATCGACTACTTTGGACTTCGACCGAAAACAGGAACTAAATACAGGTATTTGCGGAACTAAGGAATCACTCAACATGGCTGGGCACTTGTAATGACACATCAAATATGTTAAGAGGATAAAAGCAGGTTTAAAACGTGCCCCATTCAAGTCAATAGGGTGCAAATTTTAAAAATAGGATAACACAGTGTAGGCAACACCGATTTTTGTCGTTGTTCTCTGTATTGACAGCACTCCAAATTTACTAAAAATTGAGCTCAATGTTAAAATTGACCGGAGTTCTCCTTTAAAATTATTTATGAATGACAGTGACAAGGCAATCTTTATTTGAACTAATCATGTCATTTATTTAAATGAATTATGTAGAGTGTGAAATAAAACCGGCGTCTCTAACCACGATTACTATATAAAGACACATTACATTTATTGAAATGCATTAAATTAAATGAAAACAAAAAAATAAAACAGTTGGAAATTTCGATAGGGGATTGTTTTACTCATCATTATACTAATTGATGTTAAACTCCACATTTCCATTTATCGTGAAGTTAGACATGGAAAAGGGTAAATAAACCTAAATAAACTTGTTCATATGTGTCTCTCACTCTGTTTGCAAGTGTAACTGTGTTACTATGGTTACCAATGTTTATAGTAGCGGATTAATTTCGAACTGTAATCAAACTGACTGGAACTACCTGTGCATTAAACGGTTTTACTGCACACCTTCCAGCCAATCAGAGTCGAGTATTTAAACAGCCCGTGGTGTAATGTGACGTGTTCGTTCCTGGAAGAAACTCAAGACTACAATGGAGGCGTTTCAGGAGTTCAGAAACACTCACACTGATATAGAGAAGAACTGTGTGACTTTGCAGAGCGTTTTCATTCTCAAACAGCAACAGAACATGTATAAACGCATTATAGTTCCTGTTTAACATTAGTAAATGCAATTGCTTTTTAATAACATAGTTAACTTTTAATAACAATGACCACTACTTTAAAGCATTTATTAATCTAGGTTAATTTAAATTGATAAATATGCTATTCCTAACTGTTAACTAATGCATTAACTAATGTTCAAATGTAAAATTGGTATGAGTTATGGTAACAAATACATATAACTAATGTTAACACATACAACCTTATTACAAAGTGTTACCTACGGTAAATTTTAAATCTGAGTGCCTTTCATTTAAAAGATAAAGCACCCAAACTTTTCAGGCAAAAAGTAGGTTTTAAAAGATAAAACAATAGATATATTGTTGAAAATAAAATAAACAATTATAATGAGGATTTGTGGTTGTGAAGCACTCGTGGAAAATGTTCATAATTAATGTGATTATCAAATGACTGCCACAACATTAGAAAAAGTCAGTTGTGAGAAAGCTGTATTGTTCAGGCCTGCAGATGTTTCTCGTGGACGGTGAGAGTTATTCACGACAGCTTCGGTCTCGTCTGCGATTAGCATTCCTCGGTTCCTCTGCTTTGCTACTGTTGTACTCTCTCCTGTCGTTCGTTCCCTCTTCTCTTCTTCCACAGTCAGTATCAGTCTCTCTGTATCTGAGATTACAGTACGGCTCTGCTGCAAAAGCCTGTGTCATCTCTCATTTAATTCCTCTTTCCGTTCCACTGCATGCCTTCAGATCATTTCAAGATGTGAACAAACAGCTCGCCGTCACAGATGTGTGCTAATATTTTCAAAGCACTCGATTAGAGAGCTATTCGGTTTTCTCATCCCAATCACAAAGTAATCACATAAAAATTGCAGCCTTACGGAGGTGATAATTTCTTTAATAGTGTACGCATGACACACACACACTCTTATGTTACAAGAGCGGAAACACATCTTCAGTGTGTTTTCTTGAACACATGCACTCGTTCGTGTCAGCAAACTGCAGTTTACGGTGTAGTGCAGAGGTCACCGTTCGCAGATTACGACCCCAGACTGAATCCATTCGGACTGCAAGTCATTTATACAAGCACAGCTGAAAAGGTGCATTCACAGTGGGTTTTGAATCATAATCATACGAATCAATGCATTAGTTCAGTGAATGCAGAGCTTGTTGGTGCTTGTGCACCGCAGACAGCAAGCGAGATCGTGCTGTCGCTCAGGTTCACTTACACTCATTTACACACAGTGCAGAAACACAACATTAAGTTAATGGAGACACTAGACACTTAAAAAAATATATATATATTCTTATTTTATTGTTTGTTATTTTTCTGTTACAAAATATTCTACGTTGCACTTTACTTATTATGGAGGCCCTAAAGGGACTTTTGCAAAAAATTTATATATAAAGACTTATCCTTGCGCACATGAGAAACTTATTTTATTTTTTATTTTTTTGCATGCTCATGCTCTACAGTTTCTGTTTTATATATACTGTCTATAACATATTTCCGTTGTGCGTCACGGCTGTGTGCATCGGGATATTTGCCAAGTCCAAGGGTCCAAAAAAGGGCCGATTCAGTAAAAAGTGCTCACTGTGCTTTCGTTAGAGCGGTGCATTATATTTCAAGGCCTTGTGTCTTTTACTAATTTAATTCTGTGGCGGCCGAGAAACTGTGCCGCGAATGTGTTCATTGTCATAAGCCAAGACTAATGCTTCATGAAAAACACTGGTACAGTAAAAAATGATTTGGATTTCATTGGGCAGTATATTTATAAATTATATAATATATACATAATATAAAGATGAATCACAAGATCAGAACTCCCTTTATTAAACCATTTTGTGGGATTAAACACATCGTACAGCTGGCAGAGAAATGCTTATGTTCATCATTCAATATTTCAATATTATTCAATATTTAATTTGAATGGTCATGTTTGTGATTTTTGCAACATTTAAACTAATATTCAGAAACGGGTGAAGTTACTTCTACCATTTTTTTAATTTTCTGATTAACTTTTATTAGACTGCATACCAAAATAAAATAGCCTTGGCCTACTTGTGTGTGTGTGTGTGTGTGTGTGTGTGTGTGTGTGTGTGTGTGTGTGTGTGTGTGTGTGTGTGTGTGTGTGTGTGTGTGTGTGTGTGTGTGTGTGTGTGTGTGTGTGTGTGTGTGTGTGTGTGTGTGTGTGTGTGTGTGTGTGTGTGTGTGTGTGTGTGTGTGTGTGTGTGTGTGTGTGTGTGTGTGTGTGTGTGTGTGGCTTTTTTCTTTTTCCTTTTGTTTTGGTCCCCTTGAGAACAAACAGCTTATAAATCATACAAAATTATGTTTTTTTGAAAACGCATAAAGTGTTCTGTTATGGGTAGGTTTAATTATTTGTGTAAGAGGAGAGACATACAGGATAAACACCATTTACGTCTATAGAGAGTCCCTATAAAACATAAAAACCCAACGTGTGTGTGTAGAACTGCTATTGTGTGGAAAACAGCTTAATTAAAATTTCTCTTTTTGTGTTTCCATTGTGGGAAAAACTGCACACGGCTTTGGAACAATGTTGAGAGTATGTAAATAAATCAGCATTCATCTTCAGACGGCCTGTGAGGCTCGTGCGTGTGCTGATAGTGTGTGTGTGTGTGTGCTGATAGTGTGTGTGTGCTGATGGCTCCAGCATCCCGGCTGTGTGTTCCAGTGATATACGGGGCGTCCCGCTGCTTCTCTGCTGAAGCGTGTAACGGCTCGAGCTCCTGCGGTGTGACTGACAGCCGACAGCACTTCCTCAGTTCCTCCGTGTGTTCCCACTGTCCTAACATCTCCATCTCTTCTGTGTGTGTTGCTTTATGATTAAAGTGCATAGTGCCGATGTCAAGTCACCTTTATATATATAGCGCTTTCTACAATACAGAGTGTTTCAAAGCAGCTTTACAGAGATAACAGGAAAATAATGCAGCAAAGTTTGTTTCTAGAAGAAATTAGCATCACGGTCCAGCTTAAGTAAGTTCAGTGATGGTTCATTTCTGTTGTAAAAAAGTTATTAATAAATATAGCCTGGAAAAAAAACGGCTCAGTTCAGGTCTCATATAATGGTGTCAATGTAGGCAGATCAATAATATTGTTGAATATTAAACTAAATGTCCACAAATAAGCAAGCCAAAAGCCAATGGCGACCAGACGACAGTGGCAAGGAACCAAAACTCCATCAAATGTGTGTGTTTTGTCAGATGACCGATATCATTTCCACTGCGAGAGAGTCGAACCTGAAGCTGACCCTGGCGTTCGGGATCGGGATGCATCACGCAGGACTTCACGAGCGGGATAGGAAGACCGTGGAAGAGCTCTTCGTCAACTGCAAGATCCAGGTGAGACCTGCAGATCAACCGTTCCCAGACTCATTCCCAAAGGTTTGGAGTAAATCGAACGTAGGAACTAGGTTTGGGTAAACACCCGTCAGCGGAGCGATTATAAGCATCACGCATGTACTGACGGAGCACCTCTGCTGTCTTTATGAGTGATGAATCGATTTATTGGAGCAAATCCAAACGAAACGTTCTTCTTGCTGTTCTCATGGGTTTATGTCTTCAGTGGCTTGGCTGTAAAAACATTAATGGTTATGTTGATATAATGCAAATGTGATATTTCACACATCAATATGGGAGCGGTGCAGAACAGATTAGCATGGGAAAAGTTCAGTTTATAGAGACATTTCACAGATATTTTTGATAAAAGTCTCTTCTGCTCACCAACGCTGCATTTATTTGATCAAAAATACAGTAAAATCAAGAATATTGTGAAATATTATTACAATTTAAATCAGCTGTTTTCTGTGTGAATATATTGTAAAGTGTAATTTATTCCTGTGATCAAAGCTGTATTTTCAGCATCATTACTCCAGTCTTCAGTGTCACATGATCCTTCAGAAATCAGTATAATATGATGATTTGATGCTCAAAAAACATTTCTGATCATTATCAGTGTTGAAAACAGTCAATTAATTTTTTTGTTTTATTTATTTTTTTCAGGATTCTTTGAAAGTTAAAAATAACTATTGAAGTAGCTTAAATGTTAGAATAGAGTACTTATAAATCAGTTTGCATTCAGTTTGATTAAATGCTCACAGGAAGACACTTTATCACCCTGTGTAACTGACGTGTGATGCTGATATCAAGCATGTCGACTGAAACGACTCTGATTTCTCATAATAACTACTGTACTTCAGTGTTATCTTCTTGTAGTGGGGATATTTTCAGCTCTTCCCAAAAACATATGGATTATATGCAGGGTTTGAAATGAACTTATTACTTATTATGTTTACTCGCTTTCCTGGGGAAGTTCGCGTAAGCCAAATCTGCGCAGATTTAGTGCAAATACTGAACTACTACAGCGTAGAATCTGCACATATCTGGCTTACTTGAACACACACGTCACTACGCAACAAATAACGGCTCGCTTGTTCATTTGTATGAAGCAAAAGTGAAGATTAAACAGCATTTGGTTAACAGATAAGACATTGTTATTTTCCAGCATCCTACTTTCTTTGTGCTGTATTGATCTGTCCTCCTAAAACACGTTTGGTAATGAGGATGAAAGAGGAAGGGAGGAGACGGCTGGATGACAGAATTTTGTTTGAATAAGAAATGAATGTATGAAATATGACGCAGTGACGTAGTTCATCTGGTTAATCTTTCTTTTTTGTTGGCTAGTAGAAGTTCTGAATGGCCGGTAACGTAAAAATGTAGTAGCCAAATTGGCCGGTGAGTGGAAAAAGTACATTTCAAACCCTGATTGTATGAGAAACTGTAAAGCTGTGATTTGGTGAGTTCCCCCATGCGTGTCCGTGTGTGTCCTGTGTAAGGTGCTGATAGCGACGAGCACACTAGCGTGGGGCGTTAACTTCCCTGCACACCTGGTGATCGTGAAGGGCACAGAATACTATGACGGGAAGACCCACCGCTACGTGGATTACCCCATAACAGGTAACATCTGTTTTTACATCTGTGTGTGTGTGTGTGTTTGCCGAGTGTCATTGATCTCTATCATTTCCATTCCAGATGTTCTTCAGATGATGGGTCGAGCGGGACGGCCTCAGTTCGATGACCAGGGCAAGGCTGTTATCCTTGTGCATGACATCAAGAAGGACTTCTATAAGAAGTTCTTGTACGAGCCGTTCCCTGTGGAGTCGAGGTGTGTACCGAGTCAAGTCACCTTCATGTATATAGCGCTTTTACCAATATATATTGTTTCAAAGCAGCTTTACAGTGATGATAGGAAATTACAGTAACAGAGATTGGTTTGGCTTTACAGCAGCTCCAAAATAAAGTTACTGTCCAGCTAAAGTTAGTTTCGATTGATTCACTTCTGTTGCAAAGATCATTCGTTATTAACTTATGGGCCGCTAGCACGACACCGTTTTTACTGAAAGCAGAACATATTTAATGTGTTCTGGCCGTTCACTTGCACGACAACAGTGTTTGGTGAACAAGACAAAAACAAAGATCATTAAAACTGTGCGAGGCCTGAAAATGGCAAAAACTGCACAAAAATCTGAGAGGAAGCTTAAAATGGCTGTCTTCCTGTTGTGTTTAGGGCTACGCTCCAAGAGACTTTTCTGTAGGTATTGGGTCATTACATGTATGTACAGAATTTCATACACGTACGTGAAATGTAGCGGGAGGCGCACTCCGTTGAACGTTTATAGGTGGCGCTATCGAGCCATTTTGCCCCGCCCAATTCTGAAACCCATATCAGATGTAAATTTTCGCCAGTTCTGACGCGTGTGCAAAGTTTTGTGAGTTTTCGAGCATGTTTAGGCCCTCAAAAATGCAATTCACTTTGGAGAATAATAATAATAAACCAAGTATGCATTATTTCAATGAGCTCGTTGTTTCTGCATTAAATTATCACATTGTTTAAATTAATACGTTTAGCTAACTGTGATTTTGTATATGTACATTTCTGAAATACATAATTTAGACGGTCTCTGATAACAGATCACTCTAAATTGTAAAGTGGACTCATGTATTTTCTGTAAAGCTGCTTTGAAAGGATGTGTATTGTGAAAAGCGCTTTACAAATAAATGTGAATTGAACTTGATTGAGTTTTGACAGAAGTGTGCGTCTTCTCTCGGTCTCCCTCAGTCTTCTGAGCGTCCTCTCCGACCACTTGAATGCAGAAATCGCTGCAGGAACCGTCGCCTCAAAGCAAGACGCCATGGATTACATCACCTGGACGTACTTCTTCCGCCGGCTGGTCATGAACCCGAGGTACAGCGTGTGCTTTTGAGTCTCATCGGTGAACGGTTCAGATTCCTGTATTTGTCGTTTTTATGGTCTACATAAAAACACAAGTGTGCCTCACAAATCCATAAGTCAGTAATTCAGTGCAAAACAATTAGCAGCTAATATATAATTCGCCTTTGGCTAAGCCACGCCCTAGAATGTAGATTGACCAATCACAGCGCAGCCGAGAACGAGCTCCCACAGCGGTCCGACAGTTTTTCACGGTGCTCCATTGACTTTAACACAGGCGTCTCATATTTTTGGTCTCGGCAGGCTATTACCGTCGTAGTTTTATCAGAAATATGGTTAAACGTTGTTACCTGGGGCGTTTGTAACACAGATACGCGTTTCCCAGAGAGGTTGGAGGGGGTGTCCGTTTTTTTCCCTTCCCAAAACCGAAGTCAAATCCTGACAAGTGTCGTCTTTGGATTAAACTGTGTGGACGTCCTCAGTCAGCGAAACCCCTCAAGATCAACAACACACTTTTGTGCTCTAAGATACATTTAGCTTTTAACCTTACTGTGAAGTTATACTAGTTAGACAGTGTTAGGTTATGATTTCGGTTCTCTACACTAATTGTTGATACGCTAGCACACGCTGCTAATAAATACAACTTTATACTCGCGTAGTCCGTTTGCTTTGTAATAACGATTATAGAAGTGAATAGAGACCCAGCTTTGCATGAACAGTGTTGCTCCTGATATTGTGAGTCCCAGTCTCCGTCTCGATTAGGATATGCGGTGGGTCAGTTTTTGACTGTGACCGTTATGCTTTTGCCTCTATTTGGATCTTGTTGTTGCTTGCGTGTCACCTGTATGTCTTGAATAAAGCCTTCGAACGCATATTGCAGCCGCTTTTGCCTACTTCTATCGGACACTTTATTTGCTGCTTTATAAAAGTTTGATAAAAGTTCATCAGGAAGAGCCGTCACAGCATAAGCCATGTTGATACCAAACCAGAGCCCAGATGAAGTTGACAAACGTAGCAGCAGTAACTAAGGAGGGCGGGGCTTAGCCAAAGGTGAATTGAAAAGTCAAGTCACCTTTATATATAATTCGCTTTTTACAATACAGGTTGTTTCAAAGCAGCTTTACAGAGATAACAGGAAAATAATGCAGCAAAGTTTGTTTCTAGAAGAAAATAGCGTCACAGTCCAGCTTAAGATAGTTCAGTGATGGTTCATTTTTGTTGTAGAAAAGATAATAATTTAGTTAATTTATCTATATAGCCGCTCTGGAGAAAACCGTGATGTCATCGTCCAGCTCAGTTCAGTTCTCATATAATGGTGTCAATGCATGCAGATCAATAATATTGCTGAATATTAAATTAAATATCCGACTTAAGCCGGGGTCACACTGTGTGATTTTGGCCACGATTTGGAGACAAATTTTGCAAATCCTAAAAGATTCCTCTAAACCATAAGGCTAAAATCTGAAGTCTGTGATCAATAGTTTGACTTGTTCACCGACAGCCGATTAATGAACGCTGCGATGATCACATTTTACCTCTGGAAAAGAAGATTTGAATCTCAGTCCTGCAAATCAAAACTGTGTTTTCTCAGTCCTGCAGTGATTCTCCTACGACCACCGGCAAAGTGTCTTCGTTTTTCAAGACCAGCCGTGACCAAAAGTAACATTAGAGATTTGTTTGTAGCCACCATTTCAATCCCGCGTGTAATGAAGCTCACTGTGTGCGTGCGTCTGTTTTTAACGTGTCTTGACTGTCGTACAGTGTGACATTAATGACAGCTGACCTTACAGCGGGATCATGTTCGTTCAGTCTGACCAGCAACAATCATAAGGACCGTTATAAATCACAGTGTGCACCGGCTTTAGTTGTAGTGGTCACATGATGTACAGAATGCAGGATCGCCAGCACAATCTGATATTACATTAGGGTTTTTTTCTTATTTTTTCTTATATTAAGCTTTAATTTGTTGTTGCTAATGTTTAATAAACTAACAATGGATAATACTTATAAAGGATTTATTAATATAGGTCAGTGTTAAGTTCTACATACACCAATTCAATTTTACATAACATTTTAACATTTAACCGATCAGACCTCAACGTACCACCATAAATACTGCGTGGACAAACATATATATATATATTAGGGGTGTACGGGTTCGGTACAGCGGGGGGGGGGAGACCTAAACACAAAATTGCTGTGTATGTGTTTAAATAAGTTCTATTATAATTATAATTTTCCAATGGATAAAAAAAATCTATAAGTATATAAGGAGCCCTTAATTACACATTACTATAAAGTTAAAGGTTACAATTTACAACAGAGCCCAAATTATTAAATTCACTTGCTATTTATTTTTAGATATAATAATCAACACACAAATAAAAAAACACGTACTGCAAATTGCACATAAGCCAGGTTTTGCATTACCGTCTAAATCTAATGATAAAGTTTATTTTCTACTCCCAATTAATTTTTGAAATATAATGATGTACAGTGTATTATATATATATATATATATATATGGTAAACAGATTGTTTTCATGATTAATCATTGCTGTCACTTCTTGTGCCCATCCTTAATTAATATTAGTTTATGTATTAATAATTTCATGAAATGATTAAGTAATAATAAGCAATACTGTATTCATAAATGAACATAAACTTTAAAATAAACTTGTTGTGTTTAAAATCACATTAATATATCTTATATATAGTTTACTTTGTTTAATGTTTTTCATTTGATGTATTTTGCCATTAAAACAACTTTTGCGGCTGAAATGACAAACATTATTCTAGATTAATAATGCTATAATCATTATTTGTTAGTTCATGCATTAGCTGTCGTTAATGAATTGATCTGTGTTGTAAAGTGTTGTTAATTACAGCAGTCTCATTTGCCTTTATTAAATTGTGAATTTGTGTATATCTGCATTATATTGACCATCATCGCCCAGGTGTGTCACTGGTAAGTTGCTATTAAATTCCAAGAGCAAGACTTTTGATATGTTTACACACAGACAAAGACTTTTCATTGAAATGTCAGCAAATACATTTCCATTACCACATGCACATACTGTATGTGTTTTGGTCGCATTAGATGCCTCTTCAAATAACTTATAGAAAATAGTCTGGCTCAATTATTCAAATAAACAAACGGCGTGAATTCGAGGAAAATTAGAGTTATTACTTGTTTAGTTAATTGGCCTATTGGGAAATGGCCGTTCGGTGAGTCCGCAGTGACTGGACTGCAGAAAACACAGAAAAACATCTTCAGCCGCTTTCACAGGGATCATTACTAACTGTGTTTCCATGGCAGCGTCATCTCTGGACACACTGGCCACAGTTTACACCTCCATCACAAAACAAGGGCTGAGAGATCACACACACACTCGCACACCAGCCTCACAGGGTCATATAGGGCAGAGCCGACATCTGCGATGAATAGAAGAAGATGATTCCAGAACATTCCACTGACATTTGCACGCCTGTCAGGCCACATTAAACATAAAGACCTGTGTGTGCCCTCTCCCGCGCTGCAAACACACACGAGTCCTCGGCTACTGTAATCACTGAGGCTACAGAACTCTTTTATAGGCCAGATTTTTCTACACTTTTCATTTTATTTTTTTCCAAGTCACCTTTATTTCTATAGCGCTTTTTACAATACAGTTTCAAAGCAGCTTTACAGAGATAACAGGAAAATAATGCAACAGTTTGCTTCTAGAAGAAAATAGTGTCACAGTCCAGCTTAAGCAAGTTCAGTAAAAAAAAAGTGATTAATTTAGTTCATTTATATATACAGTATAGTCGCTAGGGGTGGAACGGTACATGTATTCGTACTGAACAGAAACGGTGCAGGCGTCACGGTTCGGTGCATGAATTTACACGGAGAATACACGGTATAAAATTAAATAAAACTCGCGAGATCGGCTCTCTGCAGAAAAAGCAGCCAATTACAATTCCCCAGTCTACCGAAGTTAATAAAAAGTTTGATTATAATAATAATAATAATAACGAAACATTTCACCCGTTGCTACTTTCACTTTTGCCGCAGAGACCCTTATGTCCTATAAATGTGTCGTAGCCTATTTTTGATAATCCGTGCAGATTTCAGTTGACGATTTTGTTTAAAGTTATTAATAACAAAACATGAATGAATGAGGTTGCGCGTCTAAACGGCCAAATAAACACAGAAATATATCAACATGCCAATCGAGTATTCACGTAAACACAGATGTAAGTACTGTGTGCATTCTCTCTCTCTCTCTCTCTCTCTCTCTCTCTCTCTCTCTCTCTCTCTCTCTCTCTCTCTCTCTCTCCCTCTCTCTCTCTCTCTCTCTCTCTCTCTCTCTCTCTCTCTCTCTCCCTCTCTCTCTCTCTCTCTCTCTATCTCTCTCTCTCTATCTCTCTCTCTCTCTCACACACACACACACACACACACACACACAGAGAGAGAGAGGATTTATGCTCATCAGTTGGTAACTCAACCTCACAGTAAAAACCCTGTACATACACAGTAATGTTTGTGATGCCATCGCCGCAGGGCAGTTTAACCCTCCGAGCCTCATCGGTCAGAACTGAAAAGTGTCGCCTTTTTTTTCTTTCTTTTTTTTTTTCTTTTTTTTTTTGCTTCATCTGAATGGGATGACACTTGTTGACTTTTGTCCCATTAGTTATGAGAACACAAAAAAAAATCATGGACAATATTTGGATGTGTTAAAGGGTCAAAAATGAAAAGTAACACTTGGTACCTTCGCAGTAAAAAATGACCAACATATGAAAATTAATCGGAAATATGAAAAAATACTTTGGGTGGTACAAACTTAAAATCAGTCATGATGCAAATTAAAAAAAATCCAGCAATGAATGGGTTAATCGAAAACATTTTGAGTGCAAATTAGACAAAAATAACATTTTAATTGCAAAATGTTTGTTTTACTTTTTTTCTTCTTCTATTAACAATCAAATACTGAGTAACAAAAAAGCTTTCCATATGTTCCCTTTCTAACAAAATTAGATTTTTTCTTTATAATCGTAATGCAAAATCTGATGCCTATCTAACAAAACATATCTAAACCTTGAATATAGCCTTAAAAGTGGTCTTTTAGAATGTCTAAATGTGTATCTAAATGCATAACCCAATAAAAGTAAGAAATTATGTCTAAAAACAGCTAGGGAGTCTAAAAGCCTCTCTATATATTTATATAGGGAGCTATACAGGTGCTGACACCGTGATGTTACACTTATTCTAATGAACCGCAGTCACAGAGCAATCGCACCAGAGTTTGTCTTAATCAAACCAAACATGCCTAGTGTGAACACACACAATTGGTCTTTTTTAGTACTTTATCAAGATATTTTGGGTTCCTCGTGATACAATGTGCATCCCAATTCACATACTCATGCACTATTCTGTGAAGTTTTGTAGTATAAATAAAGTGAGTAGTGAGTTCACACCAAGTGGCAACCTCCCGCTCTCTCGCTTTCTCTCTCTCTTGAATCCCACACGGAAGTGACTTAAACTGCACTTCATCCACTGGCCACTAGAGCAGTGGCGCCTCCAGAAATTTTTCATAGGGGTGGCCAGATGGGGCCACTTAAAATCTTGGGGTGGCACACCAAAACTATAAACCATAATTTCAGAATTGTATTCTACTGTTGTAGTAAAACGGCCTGTAGAAAACTATCAGAAAGGCTTAAGGAAACTCCTACTGATATACTTTGGTTTATTGTGTTATATTTAATGGACAGTGCATCACGTTGCATGAATTTCTTAAATGAAATAAACAGAGTTCACAAGCAGGTTAATACATACACACACTCCATTTCATCATTGCAAATAACACATATGATTCGACTGACAGAACTAGGAACTAACAGACACATGAAGTAAACTTGTGTGTAGTTTATAAAGTCCAACCTTGCACTTGAAAACAATCTAAACTCTGTTTTTATGACACAGATCTTATTGATGCGACTTACCAGCAGCGAGAGATGTGAGACTCTGCTGGTGGTGACGTAGCTCCGCCCGCAATATCACGCACACAAATGCGAGTGACGCAACAGCCAATGTCGAGTTTTTCCGAATTAATGCATGAATTTAACAGCATTATTTAAACCCCGTTACACATATATTTGCACCAGCTAACGACGTTAGCTAGGTAACTCTTGTCAAAACGTGTCAAAGACGCATCAAAAAGCTGTTGTAACAGTATACTGTAACCATTTGGCACTTAAAAAGCCAAACACAAAATGTCACGACACATAATTCCCCGTCTTCTTTTTTTACTAAAGAATATTTTTGACTTATTTACTTACCGGTAGTCTTCGTCTTCTTTCTTAATCTTAACTTATTTTGAAATTGTTGACCGACGGGGACGCGCTGAGCTGTTGCTGTCTGAGCGCGCAACAGCGGCATGTACGGAGGGGCGGGCTACTGTGTGCGATCGAAAGTCTAGATCAGCTTGCCTGCCTGGCTGTGCATTAGGGATGCAATGCATAACTGATGCTACTAAAATTTATACTGGCCAGTGGGTGGCGCCATTGCACTAGAGACAGGCTGCAAAAGAGAGTCAATCCCATAAACCCCCATGTTAAAATGCCCAACTTTACAGCAGAAAAAAAAACATGTTTATTGCCTGGTACAAAAAGTGGTTTTGGTCTATAGCTAATTTTGCCCTTCATGACGACTGTGAAGGGGGGAATTTTTTTGGTATAACTCGTCCGTTTAAATTATATTAAGCCTTAAAGTTCTGCATAATTAAGGGAGTGGCCACTTGAGTGACAGGTTTATTGCTGCTGATGTCACTACTAGCATTTGTCTGCTGTCTGTTAGCGTCACGTCACCTCAGCTAATCCGCCTCGCTGCACATTTACGGTTATCCGCTAGTGACGCGCGGCCAAGATGGCGACGGCCGACTCCGCCCACTTTGGGCTTCAAAAATGCTCTTCAGAAACATACGGGTGACGTCATTGTTTTATACAGTCTATGGTTTACACTGAAATAGAAAAAGTGCACTTTAAATACCCAGATGATGCACTTAATTAACAGAAAAGCGTAGTGGAGGGGGAGGAGCTATAATATTCTGATGATAAATGACAAAATAACCATATAAAATTCAAACACTGCGCAGGTGAGTACACAGTGCACAGTGTATAAGTGCATCATTTGAGACGCAACTAGTTTCTTTAAACCGTGTGATTTCACTGTGTTTCTGTATATTTAGTGTCTGTTACAATACTGCGTGCCTAGCTTATAGATAATGATAATGTGCGAGGGTTGATGTCCTCGGAGAGCATTTTTCCACGGCTTTTTCTTTTTAAATGTAATTTAAAAACAGCACAACAGCTTCTTTCCAGTAAGGTTGCACATTAATAATAGGACACACAGCTCCCTTTGGCACATCTCCATCTATCTGTGTGTTTCTGTGGCACATCACCTTCACATGAGCCGTGATTGACTGGATCTGAGCAGTTTTAAGCGGACGGGAGCCCCAGAGGACTCATAAACACCTCACATCAGCTAAACTAACATCAGACGTATAGGTGTTCACTACAGCCGTCTGAGAGAAGCACATCACAGCGAGACTGGCCATGACATTCATCCTTTATCATGTAGGACTGATATGCACAGTTAAATGAGTCTTGATCTTGTAGGATTAAATATGCATAAATGATGCATATTAGCAGGGACGGACTGGGACTAAAAAACGGCCCTGGACTTTGACTAGGCCCGGCCCAAAGCAATCGGCGCGCCGCGCGCGGAAACTCGACAACAACAACAATAACGCCTGGCATGAGTGTCACAAGACTTTAATTGTGGCTCATGATACTTTTATCAATTGTGTCATATTATTCTAGATTAACTTGAACACTCACATTCTGCACACTGAACGTCTCAACACACTGCAGTCCTGTGTAAAAAACTCTAGGCTCACTTGGGGCACTTAAAGTAATTTAAAGTTGAGCTGGAGTGGGTGTCTTTCTCTGCTCTTGGTCTAAGCTCAACCTGAATAAACAAATGATGGAATGGATTTAAAAAAAAAAAACAGGTTTTATTCCAAGATAGCATGGCATAGATTGTATAATATGCTGTTATAACAGCATATTATACAATCTATCTTAAAATGAATTCATTACTTAATAATCTTAATTAATTTATGCAGTAATTAATCTTACTGCACAAATAGTAATACCACATCTAAATGAAAATACACCATTACAAATGTAACTTCTGTATTCAAAATCTTCAAAGTTTGTAAGCATTAACTGTAATGTTACCAACATTTTTAAAAGTAAAAGCACAACATATTTCTTATTAGCTACTGCATGTGGCATTTTACAGCTAAAATGTTGAAGTTTAGCTGTTTTAATACTGTAATCTTTAAAAATGTAGCAACCTGAATATCACTTCCTAACCTAACATCATCCCTAGCAAAGTAACTCTCTTTCTCCTCTCATGATCCATACTTACTTGCCCTGGATCTACCTGTGGAACAGCTCATCTTTCTGTCCCTCATCATCACTGGTGTTGCTGCACAGCTGTCTGGCTCACTTCTTCACTGCTGCTATTATTTAACTGCGAGGTGCTGCTGCTGGCTGTGCTGTAATTAACTGCGACATTTAGCGGCTTCAGTTTTTGAATTCCGCAATTTTTTGCGGAACTCTCGCCTTCTTAGCCCCGCCCTTTTCTTTCCGTTTTTTACCCGCGGCCGCGTTAGGGAAAAAAACAGGTGATGACTGCGTGCGTGGCGGGTGGTGGGCCGGTGGGCCGGCCCGCCGGCCGTCCTGGTGTACCGGCCGTTCTGTGATTCTCCAGATCACACAGATGGCCAGTCCGCCCCTGCATATTAGTACCTTAAAGGGGTGGTATAATGGCCTTTTCACAAGATGTAAAATAAGTCTCTGATGTCCCCAGAGTGTGTGTGAAGTTTTAGCTCAAAATACCCCACAGATATTTTTATATAGCATGTTAAAATTGTCACTTTTTGAGGGTGAGCAAAAACGCACCGTTTTGTGTCTGTCCCTTTAAATGCAAATGAGCTGCTGCTCCCGGCACAGGGGGCGGAGCTTCAAGAGCTCTGTCCTTTTACCTCACACACACACACATGCACTGAACATTTAAAACTTTTAGCCTTTTATGTTCAAACCTTGAGTCAGACAATGATGGAGAGACTCAAGAAGAAGTGACAACATGTAGAAGCAACAGGACATTTCTGAATGGTTAGTTGATGCATTTATGCAGGTGATGTGTAGTTATCTTCTAGTCATTGATTAGCATATTTTGTCATGATAATCTGTAAATCGTGTTCCGGGGGCGGGGTTTATGTCAATGTTAAGGTTCATGATGTCACTAACCCGTGAGGAATGTCGTGTAGTCTCTACCAGCCATTTGTTGTAGTCCTTTTCTTTAAAAGCAAATATCTTCCTTTGCTTTGAACTTTGAGCGTTGTAACTT
Organism: Phoxinus phoxinus; assembly: GCF_949152265.1. NCBI lineage: Eukaryota > Metazoa > Chordata > Actinopteri > Cypriniformes > Leuciscidae > Phoxinus > Phoxinus phoxinus. The sequence continues at coordinate 4,466,988 of NC_136885.1, forward strand.
TGCAGATGTTGTTTATGATCAAACATCAACATTACACACTACAGTTAGAAAAGTGAAATCATAATCAACCACCCCTTTAAAGTCTTCTAAAGTCACACTATGTACAGTAACAAGCTTTTGCACATTCATTTTTTGCACGTTTTTTCTACAAATGTATCCATGATTGAACAAATCTGAAATTATCACTATTAATGTCTAAATTTACCATAAAAGCTAAACTGTCATCATTCAATAGCTCGGTTTATGGCAAGCATGTTTAATGGTTAATATGCACTACCCTTCGAAAGAAATTAATACTTTTATTTAGCATAGATCTATAAATTGTTCAAAAGTAATTGTACAGACATGTGTAATGTTATATTTCCATTTCAGACAATTTCTGTTCATTTGAACATTATTTCTTTAAAAAGTATCACAGTTTCCACAAAAATATGAAGCAGCACAACTGTTTTTAACATTGATAATAAGCATTTATTGAGCATCAAATCATCATATTACACTGATTTCTGAAGGATCATGTGACACTGAGAAGACTGGAGTAATGATGCTGAAAATTCAGCTTTGATCACAGGAATAAATTACAGTTTATTGTATTTTCACATAGAATATACCATTATATCATTTCATTTATAATAACATTTCACGATATCACTTTTTAAAAACTCAAATAAATGTAGCTTTGGTGAGCAGAAGAGACTTCTTTTAAAAACAATAAAATAGTCATTATTCCAAACTTTTGACTGGTAGTTTAAGGAAATTGAGAATAATTGTCAATATACACTGTTTAATTACAAATAATTATTGTGTGTGTGTGTGTGTGTGTGTGTGTGTGTGTGTATGTATATGTATACATATATATATATATAACTGAATCAATATACTATGGGTGTTGTTGTTTTTTTTATGTTTTTTTATGGCAACATTTGACCAATATCCAGCTGGTGTTTTTGATGACTAGTCCCGCCACTTTAACTAGAAGCTTATTAACAATCAGACGGTGGTCTGTTGATTAATATCATTTGCAAACCTCTCTTTCATTTTCACTTTTATTTCATCTGCAATATGCAGAATTGTCTGGGGTTTTTTTATGACAAACCATATTTTGTGAAAGTTGATTACTTTTCTGTTTACTTTTATGTAGGCTGTGTACGGGTAGATCGTTCCAGTGTGTAGCGCCTACAGCTCTGCATTTCCTTCAATAGACACATGCTAAATAGGCTGTGCACACACCAGTGTTAAAGACACACCAGTGTTAAAGACACACCAGTGTTAAAGTCACCGCAGCAGAAACACCGGCTTGTTTGGTTGTAATGATCAGAGAGATGTTTGTTTGAACAGCCAGTTCTTCTCCAGCTAACTCTCAAAGGGTCATCTAAGACCTGAGGAAGTGTGTGATGCTATGAAACATTCAAAAGGGACCTGTGGCCTTTTAGTCGTAGACTAATGTCCTTACACACACACACACACACACACACACACAAAGGCCTTCTGACCGGCGGTTACCTTGACACTTCTCTCCTCCTGATAACTGGCGGGAGATGTTCACATTTCACAGTGTGTACCAGCTGAATCCGGCCCTGGAGATTATCTGTGTGCGTGCGTGCGTGCGTGTGTGTGTGTGTGTGTGTGTGTGTGTGTGTGCGTGTGTGTGTGTGTGTGTGTGTGTGCGTGCGTGTGTGTGTGCGTGCGTGCGTGTACGAGTGTATGTGTGCGCTGATCATTATTTACATGGACATCTTTATTTACATATCACTGTGATATTTTTTCTAAATATTAACACACAGATCATGTTATCAATACTTGTGAGATGCTGAAACAAATGAGCAGTGTTTTATTCTCTCTCTCTCACACACACACACACACGAACAGCAGGAGAAATGTGTGCCGTCTCTCAGAGTTAATGAAGTGCATAGTTGTGTGTGTATCTCATGTGGTTGCTCTTACAGCTTTGCTGAGCATGGAAGTGATTTCTGCTCTCCAGCGAATCTGGGAATCATTTTGCAGCAAAGCATTGCTTTTCTGGAGGTGTTGTGTTTGTGAATAAACACACACCGTGCTGTCAAAGCACACATCTCTCAGTATCATATGCATTACTTGCTTACACTATGTTGATAAATACATTCTGTACGGTATTTATTAAGTTTGCATGTCATATTGGCCAATACTCCTGTTGTGTCTTTAAAGTGCATCAATATATTAAATCTCTGAAAAGATCACACATTAACATGATGGGATTGTCCGCATTACGATGTGCATTATGATATGTACATTTGTAAAGTTTATGGAGATGCAGCAGAAAAATATGTTGTTTATTAAGCTCTGTTTAGGTTTAGATTTGACTTTTAACAGTTTGTCACTTTAGTGAAAGATTTGCTGTTCACTTTGAGAAGTGCTTTTTTCTTCACACAGGATATGCATATATTAATATTTCTGCCTTTAAATCTACTTCAAATTGAAATGAATGTGACATTAATCTTTGGTCTGTTGTCTGATGTCGCCATTGCATTATCCAGCAAGCTCATTACATCTTCCTCTGTAGTGCACAGCTGTAGTGTGGACTGTGCTGTTGTTGTTTGTTTTAAATAGCCAAAATAGATTTATAAAAATGTAAAATAGATTTATAACATCCTATCAGGCAAAATTAAATTATTCATGCCTTGTTTTCCCGTAAAAATATCCAAGCATCCTTCAAAAGAATAACTTCAGCTGATTAGCAAAACTGCGTTAAAAAATGCAAGCAAATTTAGAGGATCATTTTGAATAAAAGTGTCTTATTGCACTTGTTTTTTGTTTAAAACGTATATTAATATCTTCACATCATTCATATCTTATCCAATATGCACTAATAATATATGCAGCTGTTGTATACTTCAGTAGTTAATATATCCAGTGAAATTCTCAAATAAATTTGTCTTGTTTTAAGCATGTTTCGATATTTTTACGAGAAATAAGATACTCAGAATCACCAAAGATACTCATTAAGAAGATTACGGATCCGATTTAAATACGCAGATTGTGTGTGTTGAATATTGCAGTTGAGTCATTTTAGTGTGTTCCACTTTTAACTGCTCTCTCTTTGTTCTCAGCTACTATAACCTGGATGACACCAGCCATGAAACCATTAACAAATACCTCTCGTCGCTGGTGGAGAGGAGCCTGCGGGACCTGGAGTGCTCGTACTGCATGGAGATTCAGCAGGTACTGTACTTCTGCACGCTGACCGCTTTAGCAGACGCCTTCATCCACTTACATATGTGACCCTGGACCACAAAACCATCTCGAGTCGCACGGGTATATCTGTGGCAATAGCCAACAATACATTGTATGGGTCAAAATTATAGATTTTTCTTTTATGCCAAAAATCATTAGGATATTAAGTCAAGATCATGTTCCATGAAGATATTTAGTAAATTTCCTACTGTAAATATATAAAACAAGACACTTTAGACTTTATTACCACTTCTTACCAATATGCGATTTTATAGATTGTACTAGATTATCTCTTTATTATGGACAGAAGGTGAACATACTTTATTTAGACAGGTTGTGAAATCTGTTTTGTTTTCAGACAGTTGTATATAACTTTCAAAAAAAGTTCAGCACAAGTATAAAGTACAACGAGACCGTACCATTTGACAACGCTCGGTCCGACCTCTGTGTGACCTTTGAAGTCTGTGTCATTCAAAGGATGCAGCGTCTGATTCGGGACACAACTATTGTGTTGTGTCCCAGAATGAACAATCCCAGAATGCTGAGTAACAAGCTTATCAAAAATAGTCAGAATTGGAGGTTTAAATATTTATAATGATTATGAGTATATTCTATATTAACAACAAAATGTAATAACCAACTATTTTTATCACACCATTTTTTTTGCGCATGTAAATACATTGTGTGTAGAGTAGGACTGTGAAACCAGTAATCACATCCAAAATAAAAGTTTGTGTTTACATAATATATGTGTGTGTACTGTGTATAATTATTTTGTATATATAAATACACACATGCATGTATGTATTTAAGATGTTTTATTTATTTATATATAAATATATTTATATATAATATAAATATATATTTACAGTATATACATGCAAATACTTCTTAAATATATGCATGCATGTGTGTATTTATGCACAAAATAATTATACACAGTACACACACATATATTATGTAACACAAACCTTTATTTTGGATGTGATTACTGGTTTCACAGCCCACAGTCTGTGCAGAATGTGTTGAGTTTAGCTTCCTCCGTCTCAGGAGTTGTGTAAGTGAGCAGTTTTGACTGGAGGAATGTGCTCTTTGACCGGTCCTGAGTTAGCCTGTGTCTCGACCGGTGTCGTGTTCATCATTGACTGGCTATGGGGTTAGAATGGTTGCATTATTCCACATGAATAGATTAATTTTCACAAATAAATGTTAAGAGATACACAAAAATGTATCAAATTCACAAAATAAATCAAATGAGATTTGCAAATAAAAAAATATTTACAAATGTTTTATTATTTTACAAACACAACTCTACCTGGCAATTATTTGTGAACCCTCTCACACAACTGTGGATTTTGAAACACTTTGCGTCGACGTACAGACAAATCCACAAATAAGTGGACTCCACAACCACGGTTTACTCAAGCCAATCAGATAACGGCCACATTGAGCTGGCCAATCGTAGCACGTTCTCGCTACAACCGATAACCGTGTCGTGTTCATCAGTGACTGTGCAGACCTGCCCATAGATATACATAAAAAAGGCTAGATGTCTCGTCCGCGCTGCTGGCCAATGGAGGTCGACGTCCGCACCTGGCGGCCATCTTGTCACAGTCCGCTCGCTCACTCGTTACATTGTGTTTTATTGGTGCATGCACTTTTTAAACAACCATAACTTGCTAAATTTTCTACCGATTTTCTAACGGGTTGGTTTGTTATAAACGTCAGAGATGCAGTTATGACACTACATACTTATGAATAATTATAATATTATATATTTCAACATGTTCAAGCATCCAGAATTATAGTTACGTTAATAACGTTTGTAAGAAACCAAACCGTTTGTAAATCCGTCAAGATTTCAGCGAGATAAAGTATTTGTGTTCGCTCAGATCACTCACCTTACATCAGTTACCACAGAGAAAGCTTGCCTGTGACAAGATGGCCGCCGGGTGATGACGTTAGAGACTGTCGTAAGACATCTAGCCTTTATTAGGTATATCTATGGACCTGCCAATCTGTACGCATTTTGCGTAGCGGGCACGCATTTTGACCTCAAAGTACGCTGGTACGATTTGTCACTCTAAACTATGCAAAAACCTGGTGTGTGCCAAAAACCTCTGTGCACACGCAGTCCTCAAATCAAACAACACCAAAAGAAGAAGAGTTTGACCAATCATAGCGCTGGGTTAATTCATTAAAAAGCAACCGGGGATGTTCGACAGATGCGTAAGGCCTATCATTAAAAAGAGACTGAAAATCGACACCAATAAAGAATCCCGCTCGATCCCCCTTAAACGGCCTGGGCTGGATGTGGAAAGTTGAACTATTGTATTGAGGTAACTTGATGATCACACGGGAGTGATCGCATGGATTATCTTAAAATACTCCGTCATTCATGGTCACTCAGATTACATTGACATAATTTAGCTATGCAAATTATAAATTATAACTGATAAGCGTGAGTCTGGAGAAACGCATTTATTTCTTCATTCTCAGTGTTGAGAAACGTACACACTGCATGTGTTACGTTATTGTGCTAATAATAACTAAAGTACCTTATTATGTTACATATTTATTTTGTATGAAAACTAGCGCGTTAGTTACTTGTATGGATTAAAAAGTGGCCTACGGTTGGATCAGTGCTGCGCAAGCTCTCTCACAGAAACACGGACGCACACACACACGCACACACACACACAGAGAGGATAATTGTAAAATGAAAATGACGGGCTAAGATTAAATTGTGTTCTTGCTTGTGTTTTTTTCTGTCAAAATGTCAGAAAGCGTGTCGTATGATCCAGCCGTGTTTTTAAAATTCTTTAAATGACGGACGTTTTATTGTTAACACATTATATGTCGGATTCGTCTAACTTATAGGCTACTTTTTATTTTAAAGAGAATATAAAGTAGCCTATAAGTTAGACGAATCCGACATATAATGTGTTAACAGTAAAACGTCCGTCGTTTAACGTGATTCGTTTAGCTATTATTGGACTCCTGTCTCTTTATTGTCAGCCGTTTTCTATAAATATATGTGTATTGGCTAACATTTATTCAGCTAATTGTGTGTCCTGTTTAAAATGTGCAATGTTCAAATGCAAACACAAATAAATGCCCTTTTTTTTCGTGGGATTTAGTATCATATTTGGATATTGGAATAATACATTAAGTAGCATAAATGTACACACGGTGTTCCTATGTTGTTGTGTTTTACTGTTTTACTGTTTTCTAGCGGTTTCTTAATTTTATTTTAGACTAGTTGACCAGCACACATTATATGCAATGTAATATAACGCCATGTGTCCCCCATATCACTTAAAAATATCACTAACACTGGTGAATAAGTATGAGGAACAGTAAAGGCAGTCTCAAACTACTTTTTGTTAAAAGTTAGTAAGTTTGTATGAGCCACCAGTCATTATAACACAGAAAATATCAAAATAAGTAAAAATAAAGTGATATTTTGGGAACTACAGTTACTATGGTAAATACTAATACCAATACTACTACTACTAATACCAACAATACTAACATGAACTGTTAATAACACATAATCCTAATGAATAAAATGAACATCATACCTGCATCTTCCCCAGCTAACACATGATGTAGCCTTAGCCTACCATTTGCTTTATTTATTGGTATTTTTTGGTAATAATATACATTTACACAGAAAATAATGTCACGGTTGGCAGGTGTGACTGTGTGGTGTTCATCAGTGACTGTGTCGTTGTGTTCAGGACGATCAGACCATCGACCCGCTGACCTACGGTCGCATCGCGTCCTACTATTACCTGAAGCACCAGACCATCCGCATGTTCAAGGAGCGCCTGAAGCCCGAGCTGCCGGTCCAGGACCTGCTGGCCGTCCTGTCGGTGAGCAAACACTCGTTTAAAAGCATCTCTCATCTTCTGCTCAGTGAAGCGCTCGGGGACAGTGCACTTTACACACCAATGCATCACCACCTTCCCTGGCCAACATCCTGACACAGTTAATGATTATTCCATGAGTCCAGTTTGGCTTGATACAGCTGAGCACACACACACACACACATAAGGGTTGGTGTGAAAATGATCAGCTCTTTACGCCCGCCTCATTAGAGTGCCTCGCTCTCACTGATCACAGACATAATTGAGACATAAAGGCTTTTCACACTCCACTGACGTCCTCCCGGCATGACATCTGTCTCACACTAGAGGCTCCGCACAACTCCTGCATTTCAGCCACACATCTTATCTTCATTTACAAATAGCCCAAATCTGCTGAAATTCTGTTAGCCAGTGTTTTGTTTTTGTTAGTTTTTTTTCAAGAATTTTTTATTTGTTTAATTTTTATATTATGTAATGGTTATTACTAGAAAATGATGCAATCAGTTTGTAGATGGCAGTGTTGAAATCAGTTAAATAGATCATCAAGCATTTTTTATTTTGATCTTCCGATGTGAACAAGCAACATTTTTGTCCAAAGTTTAAGCAATTTTTTTCACTGACCCCTTTAAAAAAATGGCATTTAACATTTAACTTCATTATTTAGCTTTAAGCAATTTGGGGGGGGGAACCTGTTCTATCATTTTAATCACATTGACCCAGAATTATTATTATTTATTTTTTTATACACTAAATTATTATTATTATTATATTATATTTATCACCGGTATGTTATAGTTCTCCACTCAGACCTGTTGTTGAGGTGTGATCATGTACAGTAGTGGCCAAAAGTGATGTCCTGTCTAGGAGAATTTTAATTATTAAATCTTATTTAAATGCGTTAAAGATTTTGTGATCGCATTGCACGATTGTGCTTTGGGTCGATTATTTTATTTGTGATAATAATGCAATGAAACATGCCAAATTGTGCCGGCATTATTTTTGGCCAGGCTGTCGTTCCAAGAAATTCTGAACAATTATAAAAAAACAAGAGTTAACCAATGAAATATTAATAACTGATTATGTACTAGTCAATTTTAGCTTTTTTCCTTGCATAGTAAAAAAAACTTTTTTTTGCCAAATAATCAATAACCAAGTTTAGTGTTTTGTTCTTCCCTCATATTTAAAATATAAAAAAAAATCTAAATATTTTCCTCATATTTTTATGGTTTAATCAAGCTTGTTGAGTCATTAAAAACAAACATCCGATGTCACTTTTGGCCACTACTGTAGATGTTGGACTCTTAAGATTACAAACAGGGTTTGGACATTTTAATAAATAAACACAAATACATATTTATTTTAGTTATTTATAAAATGTATACGAGTTATAAATTATATGTGATTTATTGATAACATTGGCACTGTTTGAAAGTTCAAAATAAAAAAGTGTTTTTACATAAAAATGAACAAAATTTGCAACTTTATATTCGTATAAAATATAGTGATGCTATTTCAATGTTTGTAATATGCTTTTCTCTAGAATTTACTTGGTAACAAGCCAGATATATGGACAGTTAATAACTGTTTGCATCAAAAATAGCATAAAGCAGTCGAGATTTTGCTTAATATCACCATGGCATCCAGTTCAACATGAATAGAACATGTAGATTAAATTAATGTTCTTTTTATAACTTTATGCTCTCTGTGGATAATACTACAGGATTCGTGTGTGATTCATTTGATTATTTCTTGAAGATATCAGCTAAAGATGAATAAAAAGCCAATTTAAAGGTTCATTTAATGCAAGATTTTTTTTTGTTTTAACTGTGCAAGCAGCAATGAAGAGGTTTTTACAGACAATTTATCCATAATCTTCCTAAAGAATAAAGGAAGACATCAGAGCCTGTGACCGCAGTGTGACCCGGGCAAACAGAAGAGTCTCAGATTACCTGATGCCACAAAAGATTCATCAGCTGAACTGGTCAAAATATAGAGATGAGAGGAGCTTTGAGTCATGTCTGTGAATATTAATGTGTGTTTGTGTGTCAGTAATAGGAAAAGAGCACATGTTAATGTGGTAATGACGCCTGAGGCGGCAGATAAATCACTGATCCTCACAGTTACATGTTTCCCGCTTGATTATCCACTTACATCCCGCCGTCCAGCGCTGAACAAAAGCCTGACATGAGGTGGGCAGAACCCCCGTTTCCACTCTAACCAGTCGTTCAATAGCAACAAATGACCCCTGTGTGAGACGCCTCCCCCACCCGCCCCTCGCTCACCCGTATTGTCCTGTAATTACCGTGGAGCGCTTCATAATGAGACACGAGTCAAGAGACACGAGCCCCCCTCGTCCCACCGCTGCGGTCTTGACCTTCTCCAGTCCAACCGCCAATTAAAATCATACAACAGAGCTATAAACGGTTAAATCAAGACGTGTGTGTGTGTGTGTGTGTGTGTGTGTGTGTGTGTGTGTGTGTGTGTGTGTGTGAGAGAGAGTGTGTGAGAGAGTGTGTGTCAAGAGAGTGTGTGTGTGATGGGTAGTTTCAGTGGGGGGTGTGTGTGTGTGTGTGATGGGTAGGTTCAGTGTGTGTGTGTGTGATGGGTAGTTTCAGTGGGTAGGGTGTGTGTGTGTGATGGGTAGGTTCAGCAGTGTGTGTGTGTGATGAGTAGTTTCAGTGGGTTGTGTGTGTGTGTGTGTGTGATGGGTAGTTTCAGTGGGGTGTGCGTGTGTGTGTGTGTGTGTGTGTGATGGGTAGGTTCAGCAGTGTGTGTGTGTGATGGGTAGTTTCAGTGGGGTGTGCGTGTGTGTGTGTGTGTGTGTGTGTGTGATGGGTAGGTTCAGCAGTGTGTGTGTGTGATGGGTAGGTTCAGCAGTGTGTGTGTGTGTGTGTGTGTGTGTGTGTGTGTGTGTGTGTGTGTGTGTGATGGGTAGGTTCAGTGGGGTGTGCGTGTGTGTGTGTGCTTGTGTGTGTGAGAGAGAGAGTGTGTGTGTGTGATGGGTAGTTTCAGTGGGGTGTGTGTGTGATGGGTAGGTTCAGCAGTGTGTGTGTGTGTGATGGGTAGGTTCAGTGGGGTGTGCGTGTGTGTGTGTGAGAGAGTGTGTGTGTGATGGGTAGTTTCAGTGGGGTGTGTGTGTGATGGGTAGGTTCAGGGTGTGTGTGTGTGTGTGCGTGCGTGCGTGTGTGTGTGTGAAAAAATATTTACAAATGTTTTATTATTTTACAAACACAACTGTGGACTTTGAAACACTTCTAGCGTCGACGTACAGACAAATCCACTAATAAGTGACTCCACAACCATGTGTGTGTGTGTGTGTGATGGGTAGGTTCAGCAGTGTGTGTGTGTGATGAGTAGTTTCAGTGGGTTGTGTGTGTGTGTGTGTGTGATGGGTAGTTTCAGTGGGGTGTGCGTGTGTGTGTGTGTGTGTGTGTGTGTGTGTGTGATGGGTAGGTTCAGCAGTGTGTGTGTGTGATGGGTAGTTTCAGTGGGGTGTGTGCGTGTGTGTGTGTGTGTGATGGGTAGGTTCAGCAGTGTGTGTGTGTGTGTGTGTGTGTGTGTGTGTGTGTGTGATGGGTAGGTTCAGTGGGGTGTGCGTGTGTGTGTGTGTGTGTGTGTGAGAGAGAGAGTGTGTGTGTGATGGGTAGTTTCAGTGGGGTGTGTGTGTGATGGGTAGGTTCAGCAGTGTGTGTGTGTGTGATGGGTAGGTTCAGTGGGGTGTGCGTGTGTGTGTGTGTGTGTGTGTGTGAGAGAGTGTGTGTGTGATGGGTAGTTTCAGTGGGGTGTGTGTGTGATGGGTAGGTTCAGGGTGTGTGTGTGTGTGTGTGCGTGCGTGCGTGTGTGTGTGTGTGTGTGAAAAAATATTTACAAATGTTTTATTATTTTACAAACACAACTGTGGACTTTGAAACACTTCTAGCGTCGACGTACAGACAAATCCACTAATAAGTGACTCCACAACCACGGTTTACATATTCTTGCAATGCATTGTAAGTTGTTTAGATCGCACACATAAATATCAATATCCTGCAATTTGAGCTCCACCCACAAAAATGTGAACATTCGGCATGGACTTACGGCACTCAAGAAGTAACATACTGTAATTAGCGGTGTGACGATCCCCTCATGTCACGATACATATTGCATGTTTGTATTGTGATATATTGCGACACCCCTACTGTTTACTAAATCGGTAACACTTTACGGTAAGGGTACATGAATAATCATGAATTTATGTATTAATATCTCATGAGTCATCAGGAACTAACACGAGTTCAACGTTTTACATTCATGACTTCATGGATAAACAACACCTCAATTAAAACATTAACTAAGATGAGTACATCATCATGAATTATGATTTATTACGCATGATCATGATGTTTTCTTTGTTCACAGTTATGCCACCATTAATAGTTCATAGTTCATCAATGTGTCAGAGAACCTAGTCACCACTTCAGTGTAGGGGCCACACACACGATGAAGTCAGTGATAGATAATGCGTAGTTAATGATGACTTCTGTATTTGAATGTCAACAGAGTTTGTGAGCGATGAGCTGTGATTGGCCAATTTTGGGGTCTGTCCAATCACCTGCAGGCTATGAAGAAGACATGAACATGCTGGATAACTCTGACACACTGATGAACTATTACTGGTGGCATAACTGTGAACAAAGAAAACATCATGATCATGCGTAATAAATCATAATTCATGATGATGTACTCATCTTAGTTAATGTTTTATTAAGGTGTTGATCATCCATGAAGTCATGAATGTAAAACGTTGAACTTGTGTTAGTTCCTGATGACTCATGAGATATTAATACATGAGTTCATGATTATTCATGTACCCTGACCGTAAAGTGTTACCACTGGATCTAGCCCTGTGTGTGTCCATCGCAGTTCTTCATCTTTAACTGACTATATGCTGGAAGTGGATTGCCGGGTGTTTTTGAAAGTGAATGAGGTGTTCAGTGAATGCTGTGTGTGTGTGTGTGTGTGTGTTCTCAGGAAGCTGAGGAGTACGCCGAGCTCCCGGTCCGGCACAACGAGGACCAGTTGAACAGTGAACTGGCCCAGCGGCTCCCAGTGCCGGTCAACCCGCACTCCTACGACAGTCCACACACCAAAACACACCTGCTCCTGCAGGCCCACTTCAGCCGCGCACAACTGCCCTGCAGCGACTACAGCACCGACACCAAAACTGCCCTGGACAACACCATACGCGTCTGCCAGGTGTGTGTGTGTGTGTGTGTGTGTGTGTGTGTGTGTGTGTGTGTGTGTGCGTCTGTCTGTCTGTCTGTGTGTGCGCTTACGTTCATCTGATGTGTGTGTCTGTCTCTCTCTGTGTCTGTGTGTGTGCTTACGTTCATCTGACGTGTGTGTGTGTGTGTGTGTGTGTGTGTGCGCTTACGTTCATCTGATGTGTGTGTCTGTCTCTTTCTGTGTCTGTGTGTGTGCTTACGTTCATCTGACGTGTGTGTGTGTGTGTGTGTGCGCTTACGTTCATCTGATGTGTGTGTCTGTCTCTCTCTGTGTCTGTGTGTGTGCTTACGTTCATCTGACGTGTGTGTGTGTGTGTGTGTGTGTGTGTGTGCGCTTACGTTCATCTGATGTGTGTGTCTGTCTCTCTCTGTGTCTGTGTGTGTGCTTACGTTCATCTGACGTGTGTGTGTGTGTGTGTGTGCGCTTACGTTCATCTGATGTGTGTGTGTGTCTGTCTCTCTCTGTGTCTCTGTGTGTGCTTACGTTCATCTGACGTGTGTGTGTGTGTGTGTGTGTGTCTGTCTGTCTGTCTGTGTGTGCGCTTACGTTCATCTGATGTGTGTGTCTGTCTCTCTCTGTGTCTGTGTGTGTGCTTACGTTCATCTGACGTGTGTGTGTGTGTCTGTCTGTCTGTCTGTCTCTGTGTCTGTGTGTGTGCTTACGTTCATCTGACGTGTGTGTGTGTGTGTGTCTGTCTATCTGT
>NC_136885.1:4482537-4552537 GCF_949152265.1 Phoxinus phoxinus
TTGAAATGAACTACAAGCAGGTCTCTTACAATCCATCTTCTACGGAGAATGCCGGCGAATACACAAACCTGCCAGACCTGCTATGTGAGCGTGCCGTGAACGCGCATGACGTCACGCCCAGTCTAAAACTCCGGCCCGAATCCCTCTTATTTATTGTACTTTACAGGATTATAGAGACAAACTCAGTGATCAGAGAAGGGCTCGTTCAGCCCATCAGGCAATTGTTTAAGCATGTATGGGTTAGAAAACGGGTATTTTTAACATGAAAAGTTGCTTAATGCACCTTTAAAGGATTAGTTCACTTTCAAATAAATAATTTCCTGATAATTTACTCTCCCCCGATGTCATCCAAGATGTTCATGTCTTTTCTTTCTTCAGTCGAAAAGAAATTAAGGTTTTTGAGGAAAACTTTCCAGGATTTTTCTCAATATAATGGACTTCAATGGCAACCAACCATTCAACTGTTCAAAGAAGGTCCAAATGTGAGTTTCAGTGCAGCTTCAGTCTCGACACGATCCCAGCCGAGGAATAAGAGTCTTATCTAGATAAACCATCGGCCATTTAAAAAAATAATTATAATAATTAATAAAATTATAAAAAAATTATAAAAATTATAAATACTTTTTAACCACAAATGCCAGTCGTGTACCATCTCTGAGATGTGCCACGTATTACGTCATCACGTTGGAAAGGTCACGCTTCACGTCATCTATCTAAGGTCTTTGTCTGTGTTTAAAAAGGTAGGGCGAAAAACTTCTCCTCCAAGTTCAAAATCATCCGACATCTTTGTTTTAAAAAAATTTTTGTGACCTTTCCAACGTGATGACGTAATGCGTGGCACATCTCAGAGATGGTACAAGACGGGCATTTGTGGTTAAGTATATACATTTTTTTTAAATTACAAAATGACCGATGGTTTCGCTGGATAAGACTCTTATTCCTCGGCTGGGATCGTGTCGAGACTGAAGCTGCACTGAAACTCACATTTGGACCTTCTTTGAACAGTTGAATGGTTGGTTGCCATTGAAGTCCATTATATTGAGAAAAATCCTGGACTGTTTTCCTCAAAAACCTTAATTTCTTTTCGACTGAAGAAAGAAAGACATGGACATCTTGGATGACATAGGGGGAGAGTAAATCAATTTGAAAGTGAACTAATCCTTTAAGACATAAATGAATGTGAGCATTTTGACACAAGTATGTGCACGTAACCGTTGAAGCCTAATAACAAAATGAACTAATTTCAGTTCTGTGTGCCGTATGAGCAGCGGCTTCATGTGCGCGTCTCTCAGACAGCACTCGCATGTAGTTGAGTCACTTTCACTGCTTATTGCATTTCAACCGTTTAAAATCACTTGTTTTTAAACTGCAATGCTTAAAAATAAATTTGTATACAAACGATAAGCTTTTGTGATCACGCAGCACAGCAACGTCACATGAGCGTAACCGCGACACAATCTCTATCTCTTGTTTATTTCCGGTCCTCTTTTATTTATTGGTCAAGCTTTCTGAATTACTGTTATTTCTTCAGTCTGTCTGTCTCTCGTTCCGGAAAGGTTTGTCATCTCATCCTGTTGCTGTCCTCAATTTACTCAAGCAGCTACTGTGAAATGTTAATCACAACTTTAATTTGTACTGCATTAGCATTTTGATTAACTTGCAGGGCTTTCCGGTGCTCTTCAGGTGCTTTTTACTCATAGTTACAGAGGAAATGACTTTTTGATTAATTAAGTTTGTTAGCGCAGCTGAGCTCAGCAGACTTTCACCTTCAGTCGAGGAAGAGAGAGGGACAGAACCACTCAGAGGCTGAGGAAATGTAGAGGACGGGTTGGCATATAAATAAACGCATACCACTAGTGTTCAGTGATATTCTTAATGGTCTAATTTCACTCAGTGAGAGTTTGTACTCAATACCAGCATCATATAGTTTATCTGAAAGTATGAATATATTTACAGAAAGATCAAATCTAATGCCATCAATTGCTTTCGGTGATGTTTCTCTACTCTAAGCTAGTCTAAACTAGATAAAATGATTGTATAACTAGATAAATGTTCTTTCATTTTGGATGAGGCATACATATAATGTTAAGTTTTGATTTTACTGAATAATAAAATCTTACTGGCCCGCATGGAAGGATTTGATCTGCCGTAAAGTGTAACAACAACAGTCACCAGGCCGTTTATACTTTATGTAAACCATTTGTGATTGCCTTGTTGTTATTATTTATGTATTTTAAGTAATTTTAAAGTCTATTGTTCACTTGGGTCTGTTTTTATTTCCCCAAAAAAATATTATCCAATTGCTCAATTAATTAATTAATCTACCGATTACTTGATTACCAAAATAATCGTTAGTGACAACCCTAGATTAGTTTAATAATAAGTCAAATGCATCTTCAACTTTCAGTCGAATTATCCAGTCATATATTTTGTCATTGAAGATTTCTTAAATATAGTGTTTCTTAAAAATGTCATCTCATCCTGAACCCAATGTTGTGTATCATCATATTTGAACTACCTGCCATGCATATAATGTTAAGTTTTGAGGTTGCCGAGTGTTTTCTGCTGTGTCTGCAGGCTATGCTGGATGTGGTGGCGAACGAAGGGTGGCTCGTGTCTGCGCTCAGCATTTGTAACCTTGTGCAGATGATCATTCAGGCCAGATGGCTTCACGATTCCTCCCTGCTCACAATTCCTCACATTGAAAAGCAGGATCTCTACGTCTTCAGGTACAAATACTTCTAAAAGTCGTGTACTTCCTTACTTCATTAACACTCATCACTCATCGACGACTCCACTAATATGCAACTCGGCAACTCGGACAAGATGGCGGCGCGCACAGTCGCAGCGGCTTGCAGCTCTTCGATCTTAGTACTTTTGTTAGTGATTCTATGTTTTCTTTGCCTTTCCGCACACTGCTACAGTAGACAGGAGTTAGTGGACATTGGTCTCAACTTAAAGCTGGAAATTACTGTTGAATCTAGCCGCTTCTATAACACCCCTACTGAGATAGCAAGACCGGCGGGTGCTCCGTGGTTTTTTATCGGGGTTGGCAGGCGTCGAAGACGGCGGAAAGAGAGGAGGCAGAAGCGAGGATGCCGGTCCGGCCTTCTTGCGAGATTGAGGAAAGATCCCCACAAGCCTCCTCTTCCGAGTATGTTCCTCACCAACGCAAGATCGCTAGCCAACAAAATGGATGAATTGAACTTACTCACCGAAGGGAATTGCTATGTCCGCGACTGCTGTGTTTCAATCATATCAGAGACCTGGCTTCACCCGCGGATCCCTGACGCAGCCGTACAGCTAGCTGGGCGCTCCATGTATCGTTACGATCGGAACAACGCATCCGGTAAGAATAGAGGGGGGGGTCTGTGTATTTATGTACATGACAAATGGTCTAGAGACAACTTGACCATACACAAGCACTGTTCACCGGACCTAGAGTCCCTCTCTGTTAAATGCCGTCCTTTTTTTCTGCCTAGAGAGCTTACAGTAGTGATAATTACGGCTGTGTATATTCCTCCCGATGCTAACGTTAGCACTGCTCTTTCGCTGCTGTCAAACAACATAAACAAACAACAGAAGTCTCATCCTGACGGGGTACACATTATTGCGGGTGATTTTAATCAGGCAAATTTAAAGTCCTTTTTGCCCAAATTTTATCAGTATGTAAAATGTTCGACTAGAGGGGGGAATACTTTAGATCATGTTTACACAAACATAAAACATGCATACAAGACCACACAGCTTCCACATTTAGGCAACTCCGACCACTTCTCCTTGCTCCTCACCCCTGTTTACAAACCTCTTATACGAAGCACAACCCCAATGATAAAGACGATCACTATCTGGCCAGAAGATGCACTTCCTAAGCTAATGGACTGTTTCACATTCACTGATTGGAGTGTTTTTGAACATCACGACCTGGCAGTATATACAGAGGCTGTACTATCATACATCAAGTACTGCACGGAGAATGTTACAGTGGTCAAACGCATCCAGGTATTCCCAAATCAGAAGCCCTGGATGACCAGCCAAGTCAAATCATTACTCAAAAATCGCAATATCGCCTTCAGGTCAGGAAATCAAGCACTATACAGCACTGCCAGAGCTGACCTGAAGAGAGGGATCAGGGTAGCTAAAGCTGACTACAGGAGGAAAATAGAAAGCCATCTTTCTAACAACAACCCTCGGCAGGTATGGCAGGGTATCCAGCAGATCACCAACTTCAGGGGACAGACTAACACAGCAGTGGACTCAAGCATCGCACTGGTGGAGGAACTGAATACCTTTTTTGCACGCTTTGAGACCCCACTCAAACAGTCTGCAGTCATACCACCTCAGCCCCAACCAGCTTTCAGTTTCCAACCTTTGACTGTGCAGATACAGGATGTGAAAGAGATGCTCAGCAGGGTGAACCCCAGGAAGGCAGCAGGACCGGACGGAGTGCTTGGGAAAGTGCTCAAGGCCTGTGCTGATCAGCTCTCAGGGGTGTTCACCAGCATCTTCAACCTTTCCCTGGCTCAGGCTACTGTCCCAGCCTGCCTAAAGTCGGCTACTATCATCCCTGTACCCAAACATTCAAATATAACCAGCCTCAACGACTACCGCCCAGTGGCACTTACACCAATCATCACCAAATGCTTGGAACGGTTAGTCTTGGGTCACATCAAAGATTGCCTCCCTCCCTCGTTTGACCCTCATCAATTCGCCTACAAAGCAAATAGGGCAACTGAGGACGCCATTGCCATCACTCTACACACGGCGCTGAGCCACTTGGAGCATAGAGAGAGCTATGTCAGGATGCTCTTTATTGACTATAGCTCAGCCTTCAACACTATCATCCCCGACATCCTGATCAGCAAACTGTCTGATCTAGGACTACACCCACTCACCTGTTCATGGATAAAAGATTTTCTCACAAACAGACCACAGTCAGTAAAATTGGGACACAACCTCTCCTCTACTCGATTATTGAGCACGGGCTCTCCGCAAGGCTGTGTGTTGAGTCCGCTGCTCTACATCCTCTACACTGCCGATTGCAGACCCATCCACAACAGTAATACCATACTGAAGTTTGCGGATGACACAACGGTGGTGGGGTTGATATCGGAGGATGACGAGTCAGCCTACAGGGATGAGGTTCTGAAACTGTCCAAATGGTGCCTGGCAAACAACCTGACTATAAACACCACAAAAACCAAAGAAATTATCCTGGACTTCAGGAAGCATCGGGTAGACTTGAGACCCCTTTACCTCAATGGTGACTGCGTGGAGAGGGTCCACGCTTTCACCCTTTTGGGCACCATAATCTCCGCCGACCTCTCCTGGAAAATAAACACCATTGCTGTCTTCAAAAAAGCACAGCAACGTCTGCACTTCCTGAGAGTCCTCAGGAGAAACAACGTTGGAAAGGAGCTGCTAGTGATCTTTTACCGCTCCACCGTCGAGAGCATTCTGACGTACTGCATTACGGTGTGGTTTTCTCACTGCACAGAGGCAGAACGGAAGAAGCTTCAGAGAGTGGTAAACACCGCACAGAGAATCATCGGCTGCACCCTTCCCTCCCTAAAGGATATCTACTCATCCCGCTGCCTGAATAGAGCAAAGGCCATCACCAAAGACTGCTTCCATCCAGCCTACACCCTGTTTGAGCTGTTGCCCTCTGGCAGGCGCTACAGGTCAATCAGGACCAGAACAAATAGACTAAGGAACAGTTTCTTTCCACAAGCCATCACCATACTGAACACACATGGTCACTAACTGTTTCCCACCCGTATGCACATACATGCGCATAAACATACACGCACGCGTGTACGCGCACACATACATACGCACACACACACACACACACACACACACAACACACACACACATTCACAATATGGTCCATGTGCAAAAATTATGTCAGTGTACAAAATGTTCTATTTTATCTTTTTTATTTATTTATTTATTTTATTTATATCTTTTTACTAAGTACATTCTTGTTTTTGTCTTACATTTATGTGTACTAAGTGAAATTGCTGCTAAATTTCGTTGTTCATTTCTTGGGCAATGACAATAAAACTTTTCTATTCTATTCTATTCTATGCCATAACGTGTTAGATAATCTGCTTGTGTTCGTCAGCTGTACTGTGTACAGAAAGCAGCTGACCTGTTATAGATCAGAGATTATGCTGAAGCAACATCAATATTAACTACAGGTGTGACGAGATCTCGCGATATTAAAGCATGGCGATATTTCTGGCGATATTAGCATGAGTGAGTTGAGTTTGTGGCAAAACCCTCTTGTCCTTTACTGCATATGATAATTCATACTCCGAAAGTAGAACTGATTAGTGTACGGCTATAATATTGGGTTAAATTAAATAACGGAAGTGGCGCATTTCACGGACCAGAATCCAATCACTGCTTTATTAGATTGTTTTCGAAGACTTCACGATATATTAAAACATTTTAAAAATCGCAATATAGCATAGCATAGTGCTATCATGTATAAACAACACTAACACAGGAGAATGTTTCTAAATATGCGAACTGTCGTTCATTACAGTGTAACCCTCACTCTGTTGCAGGTTTTGATATGAAGTTACAGTGGCTGTAGCATTTATATCATAAAGAAGTGGCCAAATATTGCAGATTTAGTGGACACTTGAATTAAATGTTGTTGGAAGGATTTGATCTGCTGTAAAGTGTAACAACAATAATCACCAGGCCGCTGACGCTCTCTGCAGGCACTTATTACTATACATAATGTACACAACTTGATTGTTTATAATATTATGTTTATTACATTAAGCAACAGTGTTGTTTTATAAAACCATAAAATTACTTGCTTATGATACTTTATGAAAACCATTTATTATTGCCTGGTTATTATGTATGTATTTTAAGTCATTTTAAAAGGCTATTGTTCACTTGGGTCTGTTTTTATTACCCCAAAAATTATGATACGATTACTCAATTAAATGTCAAAATAATCTGATGATTACCCGATTACCAAAATAATCGTTAGTGACAACCCTAGATTAGTTAAATAATAAGTTAAATACACCTGCATTATTTTTCATTGTGAGACTATTTTTCCAGTCATATTTTGTCATTGAAGATTTCTTAAATATAGTGTTTCTTAGTTAAAAATCTCATCTCATCTCGTGAACCCAGTCTCGTGACCTAAGTGTATCTTCACACGCTAATATTAACAAACAACTCATTCGGGTAATTGGCATGTAAATGTCCTGTGATGTGACATGCTGTAATCCATTGAAAACTGATTTGTCTTCTTGGCGAGGCTAAATGAAATAAAAGGGGACAAAAACAGAACAAAAATTGTGATATACAAATATTGTTGTGGACGATTGATGGCTTTCTGTTGCTCAAGGGATCCACGTTTTGTCCCAGTTAAACCAGGTGAATGGATTTTCAATATTATATGTGTCTGCTTGATTCCTCGAGAGCACAGCGAGCTTGTGATCCAGCACGAGTTATGAGATGTTAGTCAGGTCACATGGTTTGATCAAGAGTGACCCAAAGGTGCTCCTGAGGACAGCTGTGACCACAGCATCTGTGTGGCCCTCCATTGTTCTGCTGTTAGCGTCAGGTTGTTTTGCTCTCAGATTTAATGTTTGCTGCTCTGTCTTATCCCTACAGCATCCGTCAAATGGAGACATGCTGTATGTCTAACCAGAAAAGCCACCTGGGGCCAGTAGAATGTGATAAGCAACATTTAGTTCGACATATTGCACCATAAGTTATATAGAGAGTCCCTGTAGAGCAGCCTGGATTTTTAAGCACTAAATCTGATGTGTGCATACAGGGCTTGACATTAAAGGAGAACTCCGGTCAATTTTAACATTGAGCTCAATTTTTAGTAAATTTGGAGTGCTGTCAATACAGAGAACAATGACAAAAATCGGTGTTGCCTACACTGTGTTATCCTATTTTTAAAATTTGCACCCTATTGACTTCAATGGGGCAAGTTTTAAACCTGCTTTTATCCTCTTAACATATTTGATGTGTCATTACAAGTGCCCAGCCATGTTGAGTGATTCCTTCAGAGTGAACACGGTGAATCTGACTGCATTAGATGTGAAAGATATTCATAAAAATGATGTTAATTCAACAAGCGCAAATACCTGTATTTAGTTCCTGTTTTCGGTCGAAGTCCAAAGTAGTCGATTGTCGAGTTCACGCGCGGGATCTAAGTAACTAAACCTATGCGCGTCAACTCGACAATCGACTACTTTGGACTTCGACCGAAAACAGGAACTAAATGCAGGTATTTGCGCTGGCTGATATAACATCATTTTTATGAATATCTTTCACATCTACTGCAGTCAGATTCACTCGTGTTCACTCTGAAGGAATCACTCAACATGGCTGGGCACTTGTAATGACACATCAAGGATGTTAAGAGGATAAAAGCAGGTTTAAAACGTGCCCCATTCAAGTCAATAGGGTGCAAATTTTAAAAATAGGATAACACGGTGTAGGCAACACCGATTTTTGTCGTTGTTCTCTGTATTGACAGCACTCCAAATTTACTAAAAATTGAGCTCAATGTTAAAATTGACCGGAGTTCTCCTTTAAGGCGTAAAATAGGGTAAAATTTTGTAACTAGCAGATATCACCATGAAACTTTCCCAGTTGATTAGCTACATTAAGATGAGAAAAAAATGTATTACAAGTTTTCTGTAATTTAATGTTTAAATATGCAAATTAGGCAATATCAGTATTAAGCATTCCTATAAAGCATATATGAATATATGGCAATAAAGCATTCATAAATTATTTAATGACTTAAGTGAACTCTATAGTTATAAACGCAAATAATAATAATAATTAGCCTATCATTATTATTATCAGCCTACAAGGCTACATATTTAGATGACGCTTGTATCCAAAAAAGGAATACAGCAATTAGTCAAATGTCAGTCATAATACGGATTATACAGGGTTTAATTTGATTATCACAAATAAACACAAGATTTTGACGCATATCCAAGGGTTCGTGCGGAGTGTGAGCGTGCACTGCATGGCACGGAGGCGCGGGCGCGGACACTATTTCCCTATCAACTGTGGAAACAACTCAACTCTCCGAGAGAGAACAGGTGGATATCGAGCGGCTCATGCAGAATTGTAACACTTATTTTGCGCGTAGAACAATAAAATATAACTCTGTGTGCTTTGAGACTGGGCATAAAAATCGTTTTGCTGTACATTTCACGCGACGGGAGGGTTTGTTGAGGTGGGGCGGGGGAGGTGTGGGGTCGCGGGGCAGCAGCGCATTTATCATGGGGGTCGCGGGCTAAAAAGTTTGGGAACCCCTGGTTTAGAAAATGGTTATAAAATATGACAAGAACTTAGTTGATATTTCACTGGTTTTGTCCATCTTCTGTTAGACTGTCTCACACATGAATTATGTTGAATATCTGTCAGCTGTTAAATTTAACTACACAATTAGATAATACCAGTTTATCTCAACCAATCATCAAGCAATGCTTCATTGTGTTCAGTCTGTGGTGTTAACGGGCGCATTAGCAAGAAAATACACTTCTGCAAAACTTGGTCAGGTCAAAGTGTCTGAATACATTTTTGTCCCTAATTTGTATAAATTTTAGAAGAATTTTTGGGTATAAAGTGTCACAGTTTACTTTATTTTGCTCTCCTCACTTACATACATGAACTATAGTGTCCTGCACACACTACTAAAAAAATATCTAGTTTTTGGTTTGACTGTAATGTCATGCGAAATTGTCCCTATTTTATATTGTACTCTCAACCTTATTGACTATTTCAGAGCAGTCTTGACTTTCTCTTCCTCTCTTCCCGTGTGTTTTCCGCTCTCCCGATCCTAACCCGTTGTCCCAGAGAGAGGCGAGTGTTCACTTCCCGTCAGCGTGTTAAACTTCTCACCTGAGGCTCGCTGATCATGACAGCGTAACATGTCTTAGCGGCTAATCCCGTCGCCATCTCTTATCTAACTCGGCAAACACCATCAGCATCACTCATCAGCGGGCACACATGCACACGCTAACATCACTGGCGTCGGGTCTTCTCTCGCCCGTAACACATTTCAGTGCGGACGCGTCCCGCGGCGAGTGTAATTTGATGGAAACACAATAAAAATGGTAAGAGAGGGATCAGGCCAGGCAGGATCCATCATGCTGTGACAGCGGGAAACAGGCTCTTGTGTGATTGAAGGTCACGTGACTGTGTTTTCATGGACAGGAGGTGGAGCGGCAGAACGACGAGGGGTGGCGGCGGATATCGAGGACCAATCGAGAGTCTTCCCGAGCTAATCGCAGCCTGTGACGGGAGAGAGGACAACTTCACGTCGATGGTGAAGGAGATCCTGCAGCCCAATCAGATCTCTCAGGTGTGTCATCATCTCACATACAGACCCACAGCTCAGTATTACAGACACTACGTTTATCAGCACTGCATTTCTCGACTCATATTCTCACGTAAATCACCTCTTAACAACATAAACATTGAAATAAAGTCTCATTCCACGTGTGTCAGCACCAGCGCGTGATTTACAGAGCGGCTGAGACACTACGTTTATTGTTATTTCTCGACTCATATTCTTTTGTGAATCACGTCGTAACAACATAAACATTTGAATACATTCCCATTCCCCTGGCATCAGCTCCAGCACACGTGGCGAAGAGTCACGCTGGTCTCAGGTAGCAGCAAGATCTCCAATTACCTCCCAAATGAGAGGGTTTAGAGCTCCAATCTAAGTGCTAATTGCAGCGGTAATGCTGGCGTCGGATCCCAGCGCCGGTTCCCCATCAGTATTCCTGCGAACCCCCCTCCCTCTCGTCCTGATAATTAAATAAGCACATGCGCCGCCGCGTCCTCGGCTCGTTCACCGAGGAAGAGTAATCCTTGCATAAATAGCTGTGGCCGGGTGATCTACACCGTTTTCCCCTCCGTCGTCCATGTCTCTAATGCTAACAGACGCTTTCTTGTGTGTGTTCTTTGTTTAGCCGTGTTCCTTGTGTTTTACATCAGTACAGTTGTTGAGTGATGAGCGTTTATTTCGTAGTCTCCTGGAAATATACCTGCTCAAAGGTTGCGAATAATTACGTTTCTTACGTTTTTGAAAGAAGTCTCTTATGCTTACCAAGACTGCATTTATTTATCAGAGATACAGTAAAAACAGTGAAATATTATTACAATTTAAAATAATGTTATGTATTCCTGTGGTCAAAGCTGAATTTTCAGCATCATTACTCCAGTCTTCAGTGTCACATGATCCTTCAGAAATCAGTATAATATGATGATTTGATGCTCACAATAAATAATTTATCACTTTTGGTTCTTATTATTATATATTTGCAACATTGATACTAATTTTTGTGGAAACTGTGCTGCATTTTTTTATCCCTTTGATGAATGAAAAGATCAGTGAAAAGCATTTATTTCAAATAGACATCGGGGTAACACTTTATGATAATTATACAGTAATAAAGTGCTTACAAAACATTTGCATGTTTTAATATATTGTAGTCTCTACATTGTTAAAATATTAATAGGATATATACAATTAGTGAGTTCTTCATTCAGTGTGACTGTAATTTACACAATTACCGGTATTATTCTTTTTAATATGTTTTTAATGCTTTCTATCCTAACTCTAATTAAGGTATTTTAACAGTGTGATTCCATTGCTTGTGTTTTTGTATGATTTGTTTACCACCACACATACATTTACCTACATTTGCATAGACTAAAAACATACAGTATTGACATATTGACAGCATGGTTATCTTTAGCTTTGGGGATAGGGTTAATGGATATATATTGTGGTACATAATATGGTAAAACTAATTTGTGAATATTTTACATTTCTATTGCTGTATTGCACATTTCAGCATGTATCCAAACATACAAGTCTGTTCTGTTGTCATACCTGTAATTGTTTTGTACGAATATCTTCATAAACATTTTAAACCAGAGCTGATAATGATTCATTAAATCATTAAAAAGTTATTCAATTAATAAAAGAAATGTTTCTGTGTAAAGTGAGTTAATGCTCATTTATGCTCAATGTATTTTTTTAAACATTTTAGGAACACTTAATATTAATGCATATTTTGTTTTTAAAAAAGCACTTAATTAAAATGAATGACAATTAGTATTTTCTGTGACCTAATCTAAAGTGAGGACTATTTACTCTGAATAACCATTAACAACTCCTTTACTGCTGATTTAAAATACTGTACGTCACTTATCTGGTTAATACAAAGCAGAAAAAACATTAACTCTTTACATATGAGCTAATTAAACTAATTATAGCTAATTATAATTTTAACAATTATAGTGACAAGGAATGAAGAACTCAATATTTTAGTAAAGGCTATTATAATATATTAACAATGTAGAGACTGCAATATATTAATTATGAATGAACTATAAACTAAACATTTGAAGTGCTTTGTTGCTGTATAATTATTATAAAGTGTTAATTAAATATTTTGTGATATTATAAATGCCTTTACTGTCACTTTTGATTAATTTATTGTGTCCTTGCTTAATAATGTATTATTATTTAATGTATCACAACATTGTATAACAATTCCCACAAACATATAAAGTAGAAAAAACATTTTATAATAATCATAAATGTTTCTTGAGCATCAAATGATCATATTATACTGATTTCTGAAGGATCATGTGACACTGAAGACTGGTGTAATGATGCTGAAAATTCAGCTTTGATCACAGGAATAAATTACAGTTTAAAATATATTCAAATAGTAAACAGTTATTTTAAATTGTAATATTTCACAATATTTGTTGTACTGTATTTTTGATCAAATAAATGCAGCCGTGGTGAACATAAGAGACTTCTTTTTGAAAAACATTAAAAATCTTACCGATCCCCACAACATTGATAATAATAAAATCATCACATTATACTGATTTCTGAAGGATCATGTGACACTGAAGACTGGAGTAATGATGCTGAATTTAGAATAATTCCAACATTTCCAAGCTTTTTAACGGTAGTGTAAATCACAGAACTTGCATTGCTAACTTTGCCTGATGTCGATCACAAAAGAAAGCGTGTGGTTTAGTGTGCTAATAGTGTTGTTGTGTCAGGCATGGCTGTATGTGAGTCAGCTGCCCGTGGTGGAGGTCAGTCTGAGTGTGAAGGGCTGGTGGGAAGAGTGTGTGGAGCAAACGGAGCGATCGATCCCCTCGAGTGTGTCCAACATCCGGGACGAGTCCAGCTGGCTGTCACTTCACGCGGATCAGGAGTACGTCCTACAGGTGTCCCTGCGCAGACTCAACACCGGCCAGCAGAGAGTGAGTCCAACACACACACACACACGCACACACAACAAGCCTTTCCTTCCCCAGACGATCCATTCACTGGTTTCAGTCCAACACACACACACAACATGTTGTAGCCGTTTGTCTATAATAAGTGTTTTATTGGAGTTTATTTATTACAAGTTATGTATTTGTTTATTATTATTATTATTATTTAGTATATGTGCATATTTATATTTGTATTTATGTACTTATTTAGTTTATTATCATGCACCTGTCGGGTTATGAACATATATATATAAATATATATATATAATATATATGTATGTATGTCACCGCGTGTGGCCGAAGGAGGAAGTGACATGAAAGAACACATGTTTGGATTTGGTGATGGTGGTTACTCAGTTTTTTGACCACTTTGTTAACTTTGTTTGGATTTTTTGTTTGGTAAATTACTTAATTTAGAAATGTTAGGGAACGTCTCGGGTTATGTATGTAACCCTGGTTTCCTGAAGAGGGAATGAGACGCTGCGTTGAGACGCGTGGGAACGCCTCTGCGTGATTGCATCATGAAGAACGTGTATAATCAGTCCAATGGTGTGAAGAGACGTCAAAGGCGGTTGACGTCACAGAGCAGGAAACTACAAAGCATACCCGGAAAACTGGCCACGCTAGCTTCTGATGGGCCGAAGCAAGTCGATCACAGGCATGCAGAGAGTATGACCGGGCGACGCAGTCTTTAGGGAACCAGGGTTACATGCACAACCTGAGACGTTCCCTTTCAAAAGAACTCAAGCTGCGTCTAGACGCGGTGGGAACACTATACCCACGACGCCATAATAACCAATGCCTGTCTGTGTGAAATCATAGCACACACTAAGATACAAGCAATCTAGACACGGAGTGTAGCCTAGATCCAGGTTGTAAAATCTCGCAAATGTGTGTAATGAGGACCAGCCTGCCGCATCACAAATGTCAAGAGGGAAACACCCGATAACAGAGCTTTAGAGGCAGCCTTACTCCTGGTAGATTCGACCCGGAGCCATAGGCATCTAAGGCCCTAACATGGCATAGCAGATAAAGTTTGTCCTGATCTGATGAAAGGAAAGGTGGAGGACAAAAGGCCTGCAGAATAATGGGGTCCACAGCGTTAGTAGGGACCTTAGGAACATAACCCGGCCTAGGGTGAAGAAAGGCTTTCACCATACCAGGTGCAAATTCCAGGCACAAAGGAGCAACCGACAGAGCTTGCAAATCTCCAATTCTCTTTATAGAAGAAATAGCAAGGAGAAATAAAGTCTTTAGAGTGAGGAATTTTTCTGAAACCTCTTCAATAGGCTCGAAGGGAGCTAAACTCCGGCCTTCCAGTTCAATGGCCAAATCCCATGTGCAGTCATCAGCCTCAGAGTGCCACGGAGAAAACGAGTAATAAGAGGGTCTCTACCCAAAGATGCGCCATCCAAAGGAGTGTGGTAAGCAGATTTAGCCGCCACATACAGCTTTAAATTGGAGGGAGATAATCCAGCAGAAAATAATCGAGAACTAAAACCTAACAACATGGCAGATGACAGGATTCAATTGACTTTATCTACACCTGCATACAGTCTTCTCGTTGAAGGAGCTCTGGACTGGAGTATGGTCTCCACGACCTCGTCGAGAGACCTGATTCTATGAACTGGGTCCCCTCAGGGGCCAAGCCCACAGTTTCCATAACTCCGGGCAGGGGTGATAAATCGTGCCCCCTGCTTGGGACAATAGGTCCCTCCTGATAAGAATCTCCATCAGAGAGCCGTCTAGAAGGGACACCGACTCTAGCCGGCCAGTACGGGGCTACTAACAAAAGACGGGCCCCGTCCCGGCAAACCCTCTCCAGAACCCTCGGGAGCAAAGATATCAGAGGAAATTCGTACAGGTATAGCTTCGGCCATCGCATCCAGCCCCAGTGGAGCTGGATGCGTGAGGGAGAACCACATGGGACAGTGAGTTGTCTCTGAAGATGCAAATAGGTCGACTTGTGCTTGACCGAATTTCTCCCATAGGAGCTTCACAACCTCAGGGTGAAGTGTCCATTCCCCAGACCTCAGCCCCTGTCTCGACAGGATATCCGCTACCTGGTTTTGGTGCCCTTTCTATAGCCTCCTTTCGTAGAAGAGTCTGAACGTCTTGCTCCATAACCAGAGCCTGCCTGGGGTTTGGGAGGACCCCTAGAAATCTGGGCAGACGAGAACTGAACTGAATTCTGTAACCCTTTACTATTGTGAGCAGGACCCAACAAGATATATTCGGCAGTAGTTTCCACGCTGCCAGAAAATCTACTAAGGGGACCAGTCTCTCGAGACTGGCCTCTGGTATTGGTCAAACAGCCACTTTGGCGCTCGGGGCGAACCGGCAGGGAACAACCGAACTGGCAGCACTGCGACCTTACTCAGAGAGTCGCCCCCCCAGGGGACTGCCCTCAGAAGTCTGACGCCCTCGGCATCAGGGGTT
The DNA here is from genome assembly GCF_949152265.1 of Phoxinus phoxinus. Lineage (NCBI taxonomy): Eukaryota > Metazoa > Chordata > Actinopteri > Cypriniformes > Leuciscidae > Phoxinus > Phoxinus phoxinus. Next base: position 4,498,312 of record NC_136885.1, read on the forward strand.
CTTCTTTGTCGAAGCCTTCTTGGCGATAATGACAGTCCTCAGATCTTGTCTATCTTTGGATGGCTTCGACTTCGACCGCCGCCACGACCCCCCTAACTGTAGAGGAGCCCGCTCTGTTTTTGTTGCACTCTGTGCTGCGAGTAGCTCGTATACGACCGAGACTGCTCCCGCACAACAGTCTCGGGGACCATAGATCAGCGAGGAAGAAAGTTTTAAAATGCCACTTCTTGTTTTTTCGCCTCCTGAAACCTCTCAACGACAGAATTGGCAGAGTAGCCGAAGAGGCCAGAAGTCGAGAGCGGAGCGTCCATAAGAACAGATCTATTCTTATCTTTTAGGTCAGAAAGATTTAACCACAGATGAGTCTCCGTGGCAGACAGATCTGTAGTTTGAAGCAATTGCGCTTACTTCCTCACTCCAGGTCCCTTAGGCGGTCAGCCTGATATGCTTGTAAAATCGACATAGTGTGTAAGCATGCCACAGTCTGACCTGTTGCCGAATACCCACCAGCGTTGATGTAGTTTTAAGAGGCTTGGTGAGTAATGTCGGGGACTTAAGTGACGATGCAGATTCAGGAGAGAGATAGCTTGCGAGCGCCTCTTCAGTCCGAGGCATCGTCACATAACCGTACTGTTTCAACCCAGAGATGTTACTGTAGTTTGATGTTTGTGGGTTGAAAACATGATAAGAGACTGGTTTTCTCCACGATCGGTGTCCTCAAGTTCCCCATCATCAATGCTTACAACATCCAGATCCTCAGAACTGGATAATTGTAGCACTGGTGCCTCTCCCCGGGGAGAAGAAACCACCGCAGCGCGTGCTTCTCCCTGAGACAAGGCACTGGATCTGGCAGGTGAAGGCAGAGATGGGGCTGGGCCTGTCTCAAACCCCTCTGTCAAATCCATTTGCGAACCCCACGATGTACATCGCCGCTGTGCCTCACCAGCAGTGGGGACCCACACCATGAGGAGCGCAAACCGAACCACCGTCCTCAAAGAACGCCGCTTATCGCAATGCTCCCAGTCAGCCCCCTCGAGAACTGACTGGGCATGCTCCACTCCCAAACAAGCAACACATAGTTTTTGTGTCCCCATACTAACACGTAATGAAACGAGGGCAAGCAACAGGACACTGCTTGAACTGCTGCTTGTTCGTCATAATAATATATATATATGCTTGTGTAAAACAGACAACACCAAATAGACAGAGACAGTATACAGAGAGCGCTTGCTGAAGGCACAGAAGCTAGCGCGGTCTGTTTTCCGGGTATGCTTTATAGTTTCCCTAGTCACACCATTGGACTGATTCTATATGTTCTTCATGATGCAATCATGCAGAGGCGTTCCCACCGCGTCTCGACGCAGCTCGGGTTACCATGAAAGGGAAATAAAGCTTTTGAAACGAAGACTGCGTTTGGAGTGGAGTGTGTGCAAAATAGCTAATCATTGTTCCCTGAATCCACGGCCATCATGGAAAGGCCAACACATTAAAGTAAAAAAACTGAGTAACCACCATCCCCAAATCCAAACATTTGTTCAACAAGCCTTTCCGTGCCCAGACGCTCCATTCACATTCATCCACTGGTTTCAGAGGCGGCAGGACAGCAGGGCTCAGGCGCCACGCTTCCCCAAACCCAAAGACGAAGGCTGGTTCCTCGTTCTCGGGGAGGTTGAGAAGAAAGATCTGCTGGCCATCAAACGCGTGGGATTCATACGCAACCGCAGCAGTGTGTCCGTGGCCTTCTACACGCCGGAGAAGACGGGGAAGTAAGAGCCGTCACAGTGCACAAAAATTATTCTCTTACTATTTTTGTCTCATTTCCAGTCCAAATATCTAAAAATTCTTAAATCAAGATGAATTTACTAGAGGAGTAAAATGCCATAAGATATTTTGTCTTGTTTTCTGGGGGGGGGGGAAGTCAAAATGAAGTGAGTTTTTGCTTAAAACAAGTCAAATTATCTGCCAATGGGGTAAGAAGAATTATCTTGTTTCTGTTTGAATTAAGATATTAAGAATTAAGATTTTCTTACCCCATTGGTAGATAATTGTGCTCGGTTTAAGCAAAAAAAAATAAAAAACATTCCCCCAGGAAACAAGACATAATATCTTATGGCATTTAGTAAATGCATCTTGATTTTTAGAATTTTTTTTATATTTGGACTGGAAACAAGACCTTTGCCACTGCAACTCTAAAGGCATTTTTTTCACAGTGTTAATGTGTGAATGTTCCTGTAGGTGTATCTACACGCTGTACCTGATGAGCGACAGCTACCTGGGCCTGGATCAGCAGTACGACCTCCGTCTGAACGTCCAGCCGGCCAGCATCTCAGCGCAGGTCAACACTGAGATCTCAGAGAGCGCAGGCAGAACCGGCCCAAAGTGAGCTTTGGTCAAAAACAAACCAGCACGCGCTAAGATCTAAGAAAAATACATTGTTTAACATTTAGATGATTTGGCCCAAATAGTCTATTCACCCATATAAAACCAAACCAGCGCTTTCTTTGGCTTGGGATTGCTTTGTAAGTTCTAGGAAAAATACACTGCACAAACGCCAATTTTTTTCATTCAATTAAACATTTATTATGATTTGACATTATGACATTATGATTTGGCCCAAAATAGTCTGTTCACCCATATCTAACACTTTCAGATGAGAGATCAGATGTTTGTAATGGAGAGGAAACATCTAACGGTTACTTTTTCTGCCTTATTATTACCGTTTTTACTCTTATTGCTGATTTTCACCTTGATTTTTTTTTTTTTTTTTTTTTGATCGCCTATGACACACTGTGGTACTTTTCAGGGCAAACATTATATTTGTCAAATAAAAACTATAAATATAAAAAAAATAAAAAAATATTCTGAATCTATGAAAATGTCCTGAGTGGAAATTTTTGTTGAATGTATAAAATAAAAAACACTTGAATGCAGCACAACTGTTTCCAGTCTTTCCTGAGTGTCCAAATGTGCCTAACAGTTTTCCACAAGCTTTTTTTTTTTTTTTTTACATGTCAGGATAAAAATCGTTCATTCTCTTCTGTTATTATTATGACTATTTCTACATATCACTTTTCCAATTAATTTAAAGATTTTAGGGAATTTGCCACTATTAAAGTAGCACATTTAATAAATTTAAGCATATTTTTTTATTCATCATATTAGTAGATGAAGTTTTAATATATCAATATCATAATGTTAAGGATGTAATGCTTGCTTGCTGACATAGTTCTACAAAATGATCAATAACAGTGCATCTTCTGACCAACTCTTTTCTGCAAAGGCTTGCTGTAAATGAAACCAGACACCGCAACAGTGTGATTTAAAAATCCTAATTGTTTAATTGTTTTAAAGCGTTGATTTATTGCCGATGGTTTTAATGGCAGTGGTTTTGAGTCCCTACTGAGGACTTCATCATATATTGTAAAGTATTTTCGATTGTTCTCTTTTCCACCGACGCCGTTTAATCAGCAGCAAATTCCGGCTTTAGGAAAAGGTTAAAGCAGCATCAAGCGTTTCGTGTTTCGGGCTCATCCTGTCTGATTTTCTCCTGCTTCAGGTGATTTCCTCTCTCTCTCACACACACACACACACACACACACACACACTGATGCCCTCCTGAGACACTCAGCATTCACACATCACACATCAACATCTGCTACATAAAACCAGGCTTTTTTGTTGTTCCTCCCTTAAAAATGTTATGATTTGAATGTGTATCAATATCTATCTATATAATATTTATCTTTAAATATTGTATTATTATATTGGCTGTCATTGATATCACAGAAAAGGCTAACATGTAAAACTGTGCTTTAAATAGGCTACTATAATATGTGAAGAAATCTGAAGTCTGCCGTCCTGGAGAGAAATGCTGGGATTTATTCCCATAACCAGCTGTTTATGATCTGCTCGCTTGTATCGAGTGTTTATTTGACTGATATGTTGGCTTGATTTGACTATTTGTGTTGCTGCAGATCCAAAAGCAGGACAATAATAACACCAGCTCTAGAGTAATATGCCTTTAAAATCACATGAACACCTGTTTTTTGTTTTTTACATTGCATATTTATAGATATGTAGTTAAATGTTGGCGTGTACTGTATATAGCCTAAATTTAAGTATGTATTATATTCATATTTTATATATATATGCATGGTTATATTTTATGTGATTTGATTAATGCTCTTAATTTTAATAAAGGATAATTTGGTGAAAATTCAATTCTTTTAATTTTGTAGCAATTTTTAATTATTTTAATTTAGTCTGAGATAGATAGATAGATAGATAGATAGATAGATAGATAGATAGATAGATAGATAGATAGATAGATAGATAGATAGATAGATAGATAGATAGATAGATAGAAATTGAAATGCAAATGTTATTCATAGTGTGTTATGGGTCAGAGGTCAGCGCTTCTAACAAATCCCGATTCCTCATGGATCGGCCGCTAGTGAATGTGATCCAATGGGAAAATCCTGCCTGGTCCTTCAGTGTCCAATGAGCTGAGATCAGGGGAGGGTCCGAGTGTTAGCCAGACAGAAAGACTTCAGCAAACTCCTCCAAACACGATCCTTCTGGATACAAAGATGTTTGCTGTGGAATTCAGCGCGAATTAACGCCAGTCTGGATATTTCTCGTTGTGGAGTTATGGATTTATGAAGACAGCGCGAGCTTGCAGTGTGATCTGATATCAGAGGTAAGACGACGTGCAAGTTTTAGCCTAAAGTTTTACTTCAACAAATTATGATGTTATAAAGGCGAAATACTCAGATGCGTTCAATGACATTCCCGCATGCACAACAATAGCGTAGATATATCAAAACTATCTGCAGAAAGAAAATGCGCAGTTGAACGGTAATTTAATGTTAATATTAAGTGTGTGGTAGTTCATAAATTAGAGCGTTTTCCTCAACAACAAAAAAAAGACACGTGCATTTCAAAGTCGGAAGAGAAATGAACGTGAATCTGCTGTTTTCCAGGAATATTATGCGCATCTGATGGATGGATTGATGGAAGGAACTTCCTAATGAAGAGATTCTGGGCCCGAGTGGATTTCGTGTGTGTAAATTAAGACTCACTACGGATTAGACAAACTAATCATAATCATGAAGGTGTGTTTGTCTCAGGTCTGCGTGTAAAACATCTCAGGAACAGCAGGACAGAGTTTGGGAATTGGGAATGGCAGGAACGCTTTCAGGACGCTTCTGAACCCTTCCTATGCGGGTACCCGTGCTGAGATCTTGAGTTTGATGTGAGATCTTGATCTGATCTGCTGTCAGTCACCGGGAATATGAAGGAGAAGTCGAAGAACGCGGCGCGCACCCGTCGAGAGAAGGAGAACAGCGAGTTTTATGAGCTCGCCAAACTCTTGCCTCTGCCCTCGGCCATCACCTCTCAGCTGGACAAAGCCTCCATCATCAGACTGACCACCAGCTACCTGAAGATGAGGATAGTGTTCCCTGAAGGTACGAAAGGCCGTTCGTTCGTTCGTGTGTGTGTGTGTGTGTGTGTCACCAATGGGGTCGGTTTTGACGGCGTCTTCTGCGTGAAGCCTAACGAAATCTTTCATTTTAGAAAGTTTAACAGCATTAGGCCTATTGGTGTTCTTGTCAACTATAATAATAAGAATAATTTAGGCCTATTATTATTAATGTGGTGTTATTACTTAAAATATTAACCGCTCCTATGGATAGTTTAGAGAGTGGACAAACCAACTGTTGGGTTGAGAGAGAAAAAATTAAATCAACCGTTGGGTTTAAAAATGTAATTAAAATCAACGGTTGGGTTTGTCCATATTTGACCCAAACATTGGTTGAAACAACCCAGCATTTTTTAGTGTATCGTTATTTATTTAAATTACATTATTGTTTGTTTTAATAGTCTTTTTATCTAGACATGTTTATGCTTCATGTAACTGTTAATGTAAAGGCCTTAAATGACTGCATCGTTTTACAGTAGAATATCATGCACATCATTTTCAGAAAATATAGGACCTTCCGAAATTATCATAAAATATCCCAAAAACGCAAGTAAAAATAGTTGGCCTAATTAAAACGTTTTAAATTAGACGACTTTATATGAGGCATGATTTTTTTTTTTTTAAACCCAAACGCGGAGCGAAATATGTGCGGCCTGCCACATCGCTACATTTTTATTCGTTTTATTTATTATCTGAAAAAATATTTATATATTTCTTGAATTTTATTAAAGCAAGTAGATTGATTGTGCTTGAATGTAAGTGTAGTTCTTCCGACATTCGCACACCGACTCAGACATCATGATATTTCTGATTAGCGTTATTTCCACTTTCTGTTTTGCGTTCTGAACACGAGCAGCGGCAGTTATCATCGTCCGATCAACACCTGACTGGACATGAATATCACCGACATTTATTATTGTTGTTATTATTATTATTATTATTATTATTGGTAACACTTTACAATAAGGTTCATTAGTTAATGTATTAACTAACATGAACTAACCATGAGCAATACATTACTGTATTTGTTAATCTTTGTTAACGTTAGTTAATAGAAATACAGCTTTCCATTGTGTGTTCATGTTAGTTCACAGTGCATGAACTAACGTTAATAAGATTTTAATAAAGTATTAGTAAATGTTGAAATTAACATTAACATTAAATAAAGATGAATAAATGCTGTATACGTGCAGTTCATTATTAGTTCATGTTAACTAATGTAGTTAACTAATGTTATCTAACAAACCTTATTGTAAAGTGTTACCTTATTATTATTTAAAAAGAAAAGGCCATAGTGGTTTGTGGATATGCCATCACTCAGCCCCGACATTTCATCAGTAAGAGAATCCATGCATGTTTAAACCATAAGCTGGCGTTTCTCTCACAGCCTAATAACCATTTATAGCAAATAATGTCAAATATTGTGTCTCTTAATAAGCGGTGTCGTGCTGCAGTCAGGAATGCAATAGATAAAACAACGGATAATAGAAAAGTGTGTTTTTAAGGACTGAACATGCTGAGAGAGAAAAATCTCATTTTAAATCTGGCTCGCTAATTTACGTATCATCCAGAGAAAAGACGAGCTTAAGCAGTGTGAACACATTAAATACATCAACAGCAGTGTGACTCCTTTATAAGCTTTATATGTTCACCCATGCGCGCGCTTATTTGGGCTATCTGTGTGATGATGGCATGCCTATTAGTCTACTGGCTTGAATATCATTTTAAAGATAAATATATCATGTGTATTATAGCCTACATTATCTATTATATTTCTCTAAATAATGTAATAAATGTGAAAATGTTTGAAACTGAAACGAAGCGGCTCCTTGAATCTCTGAGCCCGATAAAGAGAAACAGTGAAGCTGATGTATTTATATGTGAATTGCGTGTTTATTCGGCTCGCGGTGTGCGCGTGTAACAGGTTATATTCAAATAAGCATATGGTAAATACACATTCCCTCTCTCTGTCTGGCTATAGGATACACAGCCTCCTCCGGCACTGCAGCATGTGCTGGAATCATTACACCGAAATAAATGTTTTAATGTGAATGAAACTCGCGCGGGTTAAAGGTCAGTGGGGTCACAGTAAAGACAGCTCGAGGAAATGAGACAGTAAAGTTTTATTAGAAAATGAAGGAAGGTGAAGGTGGGTTTATGGTGGTTATTTATTGCTCGGCTGTGGAGAGAATAATTCTGACGGACACTGCTGTCAAATAATCCTCGAATAGCGATTCCTCCAGTCTAATACATTCACTCTTCGCAATAGGCCTTGTTGTCCGTTTTTACTCATCTGGTCTGTGCCTTTTTATCCCCCTCTGCGGCTTTCGCTCATATTTGAAGTATTTTTTATTTATTTTATTTTTTATTTTTTTATCAACGATTTCTCTTGGATGTATAAATCCGTTTTACGGTCATTCGAAAATCAAAAATTGTAAAAGCTTAGCTATATAGGCCTAACGATAATTTATAGGCCTAGAGAATAACATTTGCATGATGAATAAAAGACATTTCGGGCCTGTGGAAATAAATGTTCTCAGGAGCGCCTGAAGAAGAAACGGGTTCACCGCTTTTCTAGAAACAGAAGAAGTTTAAAATGACTTCACATTTCTGCTGGAGAGATTCAGTGATGTATTATTGTGTGTCTTTTATTGCTGATGTAAAGTTAATAATGTGAAGAGCTCACGGGTGTTCAGGTGCACTCATTTCCCAATAATCACAACTTCTCTTTACAATAAAAAATATTATTTTTAATTTTTTTTAACCCATGTTTGGGTCACTTATGGACAACCGTTATTTATTTTTACATTTTAAACCTAATGGTTGGTTTTAATTCCTTACATTTTAAACCCAACGGTTGATTGTATTTCTTACATTTTTAAACCCGTTACGGTTGTTTTACATTTTAAACCCAACTATTGTTTATATTTTCTTACATGTTTATACCAAGTGACGGTTTTTATTTTTATTTTTACATTTTTAAACTAAATAATGGTTGGGTTTGTCCATATTTGTGTCCAAATTTGTAGCCTGTCCATCGGGATGCGTTCAAGCGCATTAATGTCTCAGGCGGCGCTTAAATCGCGCCCAATTACATGTTTTGAGAGCAATTATGATTGTTTCGACAGTTGTATTATTATTGTTATTAGTAGGCTACTATTATTATTTTGTTATTTAATAAACGTAAATATTTGTATAACCTAAACTGTGTTTAGAAAGCTCAGTCTCGGTCGGTCTTGATTTATCACTGAGTCTGTAGCTATCATAGCCTAATAATTATTTTGTTTATATTTTTTAAAAGCAGCAAGAGATTTACTTTTTGTATCTGTATATTTCCTGCCAGTCTAATAATAAAAAGACGCCACATATGTTTCCAAAAAAAATAAAAATAATCAAAAGTGTATTTTCTGCTAGAATATGGCTGTTTTCAGTCCGCTGTTTGAGGAGCAGAGCGAGTGTTTCTGCTGGATAAACGCGGACTCCATGTTTGTTTAATATTAAAGTGGAATCAGAGCTTTTGCTTTGATCTGATGTTTGTTTTCGTGTGATTTGCATTTCAATAAGGATTGTGTGTGTCAGACTGTTTGCTTTATCGAGTTTCACCGCCTTCATAAATACTCCTCATTTACATTCAGCGTGTTTACAGTCAATTCAGTGTTAAAATATTGACTAACTGATCGTCAGATGACGACAGACTATTATATTTGCTGCTGTTATTTTTTGTGCGGTTGCTGTTGTATAGAATTTTATTGGTCTATTATTGCTCCATCACGAATGCACATTAGAGGCGTTTTATTTTTACGCTAGGATTATTTTTGAAGTCGGCTGTTTTCAGGAGCCTGTGTGATTTGATTTCCCTCTATTTTTATTTGTAATAAACGCATGTGTGTTTTTAGGTCTCGGGGAATCGTGGGGTCACGTGAGTCGCAGTTCTCTGGATAATGTGGGCCGAGAGTTAGGATCTCATCTGCTTCAGGTGGAGAACACACACTCTCACATTACACACACATCATATATTAGTATATGTAATTATTAAAATATTCCTATAGGCTAATTCTGATATCAAATTATGAAACTGCTCTATAGGACTTTTTTAACGATCGTGTCAGTTCGGGTCGCATTGCTTGCGGACGAGATATCAAGATTTAAATTTGTTTTAAGTGTTACTTAGATTTTTGTAGGTAGCTATGATATTTCATAATTTCCTTAAATGATTACAATTATTTTTATAAATGCTTCCTGCGTATGTTTTACTTATAGTTATAATAGAAAGCTCTATTTGATCAATGATTCAAATGTTAAATGTAGGCTATTACATTTTGTCCTAAAATGATAAACAAGTAATTGATTTACTAGAGCTAATGAATTAATGCAAATGAACGCATTAATAAATTGTCATTTACATTTTTGGTTACACTTTATTTTTAAGGTGTCTGTTACAGTGTAATTATATAATTTAATACTGAGTAATAATAAATAACTACATGCTCTTACTAGGGCTATTTGGTTTAGTGTATAGTAATTACTCCAGTAATGTAACGTGTAATAAAGTATTGCCCATTTTCTTCAGACTTTGGATGGCTTCATCTTTGTGGTGGCTCCTGATGGGAAGATCATGTATATTTCCGAAACGGCCTCGGTGCATTTAGGGCTGTCACAGGTAAAGTGCACGTGTCGGTGTGTCGGTGTGTCGGTGTTTGCTGGGTTTAGAAGCAGTCTGGGGTCACTCTGTGTCGGTGAGCTCGGACTGCAATGACAGAAGCTCATTTTAACAGGTAGAGCTGACGGGGAACAGCATTTACGAGTACATCCACCCGGCTGACCACGACGAGATGACCGCAGTGCTGACCGCACACCAGCCGTATCATTCACACTTCGTCCACGGTGAGACACACACTCACGCTCTTCTCTTCACCTCCATCTGTTCATACACTCATACACTCTTCTTTTTACAGAATATGAAATGGAGCGATCTTTCTTTTTGAGGATGAAGTGCGTCCTTGCTAAAAGAAACGCCGGCTTGACGTGTGGCGGATACAAGGTAGGCCACGTCATGTTTTATTATTCATGTACACAACTGCATAGAAGTATCGTCACACTTTACAATAAGGTTCATTAGTTAACATTAATGCATGAACTAACAATAAGCAATACATTTGTACAGTATTTATGAATCTTTATTAATGATTGTTAATAAAAATACAGCTGTTCATTGTTTGTTGATGTTAGTTCACAGTGCATTAACTAATGTTAACAAACACAACCTTTGATTTTAATAACATATTAGTAAATGTTAAGATTAATATGAATAAATGCTGAAGAATTATTGTTCATTCTTAGTTCATGTTAACTATGGTAGTTAACTAATGAACTTTATTGTGAAATATTACCAAATATCTGTATTATATGCAGAGTTATGCTGAATACAGGTCAATATTTCTTCTTTTCTAGTGTACACTATTAGAAGAAAAGGTTCTATATAGAATCCTCAACACTTCATCATATATAGAACCCTTAGAGTTTCCCATCATAGGATCATTTAATGGATATAACTTGAATTAATTTTAATTACATTTTATGAATTAAGAAGCTCATAAACATGCTTTATCACTATAAAAACCTGAAATAACCAATTAAACAAGTATTATGCTATCATTTAGACATTTTCTTCCTCGTATATAACCTTTTTGGCGTAAAGGACTCAAGAATCCTAGAGTTCTATATAAAGTGTATAGTGAGTGTTAGATCTGTGTATAGTGCGAGGAGCTCATCATGTTGTAAAGCATTTGGCATCGTATCATTTGTTAACAAACAAGTATGCATTACTTCAATGAGCTCATTGTTTCTGACTTTAATTATTACATTGTTTAAATTAATACATATTTAGCTAACTGTGGTTTTGTATATGTACATTTCTGAAATACATATGATAACAGATCACTCTAAATTGCAATGTGGACTCATGTATTTTCTGTAAAGCTGCTTTGAAATTGTTTATTGTGAAAAGCGCTTTACAAATAAATGTGAATTGAATATTTAAAAAAGTCAGCATGAGCAATGTTCAGAACGTACATGTGTATTCAGTCTTCTGGAGCTGTACGATGCATAAGTCAGTGTGTGTGTGTGTGTGTGCCAGGTGATCCACTGCAGTGGCTATCTGAAGGTCCGTCAGTATAGTCTGGACATGTCTCCGTTCGACGGCTGCTATCAGAACGTGGGTCTCGTGGCCGTCGGTCACTCTCTGCCGCCCAGCGCCGTCACCGAGATCAAGCTCCACAGCAACATGTTCATGTTCAGAGCCAGCCTGGACATGAAGCTCATCTTCCTGGACTCCAGGTAGTGTGTGTTCTGCTCAGCACACACACGGAAACACACCACACTTTATTCTGCAGTGTCCTTGTGACATATGTTACATGTACTTACCATAGTAATAACAGTCAATGATGCATACTTACATGCAACTAACCCTCAACCAAACCCTAAACCTATATATGCTTAATATTACTCATATATAATTACACTGTAACAAAGACACCTTAAAATAAAGTGTAACCCTAGTTTTATTGGTCCCGCTTTATATTAAGTGGCTTTAAGTATGTACTTGCATTGAAAAATAAACACTTATTGTGTTGATGTTGTATTGTAAAACACTTTTGCTGTCATTGAGGTGTGAGGTTAGGCACAGGTCAACAGTGTCATTATATATGTAATTACAAGCAGGTATTTTCACAATATAAGTGCAATGTATGTACACAATAAGTCCATTGTATCAAATTATTAATTTCAATGTAAGTACATAAAGACACTTAATATAAAGTGGGACCGTTTGATTTATATAAGAGAATAAAGGCAAAGAGGCTTGAAGACCCGATGCAAACTATTTCCTTCATAACACTTTATAATGAGATCCAGAGTAATGCATCTACTGACACTGAGCAATACATGTTACAGTGTTTATTAATCTTTGCTGATGTTATTTAATATAAATACAACTGTGTTGTTAGTTCTAACAAAAAGGTCCATTCAATAAAATGGTCACACTTCAGTTTACGGTCCAATACTCACTATTAACTACGACTTTTTCCTCAATAAACCTAATTACTGCGTATTAATAGTTAGTGAGGTAGTTATTAAGTTTAGGTAAGGGATGTAGAATATGATCATGCAGAATAATGCATTAATATGTGCTTTATATTTACTATTAAACAGCCAATATCCTAATATGTATGCTAATGAGCAACTAGTTACCGGTAATAGTGAGAATGGACTCTAAACTAAAGTGTTACCGATAATATAACCAGGTACAACTTTTGATTTTAATAAGGTACTAGTATATGTTGAAATTAAAACAAACTAAGAATTTAGTTTGTCAACATTTGTAGTTAACTATATGTAACCTTATTGAAAATTGTTACCATGTAATTTCAAATTATATTATAATATTATATTTGAGTAAAACATTGAAATTTGGACATTAAAAAGTAAACATGAATTTCAGAACATCTCAAGTTTTTGGCATTTTAATGGAAGCAAGAAAACGCTGTAAAAATGATTTTTGCAAAGCTGTGAATTAAACGAGACAGTATTATTGGAGTTCATGTTGCAGGAGAATCCTATTCCAGTCTTTCCCTTTTCAGTGTGTTTCTTGCCATTTCTCTGTAATTATTTGTGAAAATGACTAGCAATTTAAGTGAAAATTGTTTCTCCACCAGTTTGTTTTAGTGCATCTGAGGAGATGACATGATGCCACTATAATTCCAGGATTAGTGAGCAGAAATAAGGGCATAATCTTCAATATGCAGTATTATTTTTAGTTTAGCTTTCAGACTTTTGGATCCAACTGTGTTTATGTATGTATATCTATATGTATATACAGTATATGTAAATATGCATTATGGGAAATTCTTTTTTCCAAGTGTGAATGACACAAACAGAAGTGTGTGTGTGTGTGTGTGTGTGTAAATGCAGCTTTGTTTAAACGCTTGTTTGTTTCTCTGTGCTCATACGCAGCTGTGTTTAGTGAGCCACGTTTGCACGTTGGGTTTACGTTTAACCAGATTTGTCCGGTTCTCCCGCGAGCCGCTGTGTGCACAGGTGTTTGTGCTCACGCCAACACTATTGTTATTCTGTTGTGTGTTTGTGTTGGTCAGGGTTGCGGAGCTCACTGGCTACGAGCCGCAAGACTTAATAGAGAAGACACTTTATCATCACGTCCACAGCTGTGACACTTTCCATCTCCGCTGCGCGCACCACTTGTGTGAGTTAGGTTTGTTTTTCCTCATTCCTTTACAGCATCTGAGAATCCCAGCGGCTTCAGTGACGACACACACGTCTCGCGCCGTCATTAATATTACAGGAGATGAATATGATCTCCCTGCCCCAACATGCTGATCTGAGCGTGAACTTTCATTAAACATGCGATCTATTTGTGAGTAAATTAGCGAGCCAGATTTAAAATGAGATTTTTTCTCTCAGCATGTTCAGTCCTTAAAACACACTTTTCTATTATCCGTTGTTTTATCTATTGCATTCCTGACTGCAGCACGACACCGCTTATTAAGAGACACAATATTTGACATTATTTGCTATAAATGGTTATTAGGCTGTGAGAGAAACGCCAGCTTATGGTTTAAACATGCAAATGAAAGCAGTAGTTAGCTTTTACTGAATTAAAAGGTTTAAACGAACCACACGTAAGGCCAACTAAAAAAGAAATCACAGTTTTGCTGATGGAAGTAAACAACAAATGAATGAATCAGGTTTTCTTCTCTTGCAAGAAGATATTGTGTGTGATGTGAGTGTGTCAGAGTTGTTCCTGCAGTGACTGATTGTGTGTTTCTCGGTGTAGTGCTGGTCAAAGGACAGGTCACCACTAAATACTACCGGTTCCTGGCCAAGCAGGGCGGCTGGGTCTGGGTCCAGAGTTACGCTACGATCGTCCACAACAGCAGATCGTCCAGACCACACTGCATCGTCAGCGTCAACTACGTCCTCACGTGAGTCCGCACGTCTGCACACGTCTGCACACATCTGCACACGTCTGCACACATCTGCACACATCTGCAAAACTGCACGTCTGATGATATTCACATGATATTTAAAGCTAGAGGGATTAAAAAGGACATGTGTTTATAATCAGTTTTAATAGTTGCATTTGTAACCTGTAGTTTTGAGTATTTCAGAATTAATACGTTGACTGCAGCGATTTAGTCTGTTCAGCCGAAGACTAAAGAAAATAAACACTTGATGACCATTTAATTGTAATATATTTTAAACTGTAATTTATCAAAGCTGATTGTTCAGCATCATTACTTCAGTCTTCAGTGTCACATGATCTTTCAGAAATCACTATAATATGATGATTTGATGCTCAACAAACAATATTATCAATGTTGAAAACAGTGCTGATTCATATTTTTGCGGAAACTGTGATACATTTTGAAGGTTTTATTAATAGAAAGTTCACAAGTAGATAATTTTCTTTTGCAACATTATAAATGTATTTACTTTCACGACTCAGAACACAGATCCATTTAATGCATCTGTCTGTACTAAATAAAAGTATTAATTTCTTTCAATTAAAAGTATTCTGTCTTACCAACCCCCAACGGTACTGTACATGCATGTGAAGGAATATGTTTTAATTGTTTGTAACATAGACTACCTAAATTAACATCAGAACTTCAACATATCCTCAAATGTTCAATAATGCAATTAAAAAACCGTAGCGGCCAAAACTGATGTCCAGCCTAGGAAAATGTACATCTTCAGCCTTTATTCAAATATTATTATAGATAAATGTGTTAAAGAGTTTGAAAACACATTACATAGTTGTGCTTGCAGACAGTCAATTGTTTTATTTCTGATAATAACTCAATCAAATTTGTGAAGACGTCCCTTTTGTCCAGGCTGGCATACAAAGAAATTATGAACACATGCAAAAACAAGGGAGAACCAACCAAATATGAAATATTAAAAAATGAATTATGTTGGAGTCAATGTATGCTTTTTCCTGTGAGCTTTTTGATAATTATTATTATAATTTTTTTGCGTAGGTAAATAAAACCTGTAGCTGTTGTTTGCCCAATACTTCTGTCAGATAAATACCTAAACCAAGTTTAGTGTTTTGTTCTTCCTTCAGATTTAAAATTTGCAAAAAATATTTTCCACATATTTTGATGTCTTAATCGTCCTGAAAAACAAACATCGCCTCCGGACAGCACTTTTGGCCAGTACTGTTCTTAATGACTAACATGCATGCAGTATATTAGGCAAAAGTGTAGCAAAGCCGTATAACTTCCTCGATCTTCTGTCTACGGCTGTGTTGAATTGCACACATTACTCCACCATTACCCAGCCGATTGGCTCATCTCAGTGAGCTGCAACTATCAGTAGGTTCAACACAATATCATTAAGGTTCAAATTGATGGTGTTTGCAGAGATCCCGTCGTGACAGTGACTGCGTGACTCAAAGCTGCCCTGATGCTCATCCGTCAGTTTAGGGGTGTCATTCCTGTTCTTGCTTTATATAATATGCCAGCTGCATGTACAGGAACTGCATGGGAGCCAGGGGTCGTGGGTGATTTATTTGTCATGCATTCATACTGACAAACTCGGTGCATTACCACAATGAACTTTTCCACTGGAGCTCCCTGGAAAGAATGAGGTGGGATTGAGCAATGGAGCCATCGCTCACATACGGCTTTGAGCGAGGAGTGTGTGTGGAGGAGCGAAACGCAGCATTTGTGCGCACACGTCCAGAGAGCCCATTAGAAGTGATGCCAGCATCTGGAGCGTCGACCCCCCCGCTCGTTCTGCCTCCTTTGCTGTCTATCTGTTACAGATGTAAATGAATTGCACGCCAGAAGAACCTTCATTAAAACAGACTGGTTTTTAAATGCCAGTCTGCCAATAGCCTGCGAGTGTCAGACAGCTCTTCAGCCACAGCTATAAAGGAAAAGTGTTTATGAGGTTTAATTAATAGGCTGTAAAGATGATGAGTGTTTATAGCTCACAGCTTGCTAAGAGTGTTTTTTTTTTTTTGGCATATTCCATGATTTGGTTTCCTTAGGAAGAGTGATGTCCATAAAAGTGTGTATCGCAATGTGGACTTCAGGAGTGTGAGATCTGTTTACTGTTTAACCTCTCCACTCTCATTCAGAAATGCACAGCTAGTGTTTGGTGAGAAAAGGAAACGAGGTCTTATCGTGGTGTTATCAGAGTCTACTCACACGGGCTGTGAGGTGTGAAATGAGATTGTGTGTGTGTGTGTGTGTGTGTGAGAATGGCGGCTCAGCTGAATGAGATTGTGTGTATGCGCTAAATCACTGACACCGGCCAACCTGTCGCATCACCTTAAAGGATTAGTTCACTTCAGAATTAAAATTTCCTGATAATTTACTCACCCCAATGTCATCCAAGATGTTCATGTCTTTCTTTCTTCAGGCGAAAAGAAATTAAGGTTTTTGAGGAAAACATTCCAGGATTTTTCTCCATATAGTGGACTTAAGCGGGAACCAATGGTTTTAAGGTCCAAATGTGAGTTTCAGTGCAGCTTCAAAGTCTCGACACGATCCCAGCCGAGGAATAAAGAGTCTTATCTAGAGAAACCATCCGTCATTTATAACCACAGAAGCTCGTCTTGCAGTATCTCTGCGATGCGCCACACATTACATAACAAAACGCAACGTAGGCGAAAGTAACAATCCAGTGTTTACAAAGCAAACGTGCAAAGACTAAGTCAAACGCCATTTACAAAAAAAAAAGATAAAACACAATGTCGAACGATTTTGAAGTTGGAGGAGAAAATTTTATTTTTGAACCGCTACCTTTTAACGTGATTATGTAATGTGTGGCGCATCGCAGAGATACTGCAAGACGAGCTTTTGTGGTTATAAATTGCGGATGGTTTCTCTAGATAAGACTCTTTATTCCTCGGCTGGGATCGTGTCGAGACTTTGAAGCTGCACTGAAACTCACATTTGGACCTTCAAACCATTGGTTCCCGTTTAAGTCCACTATATGGAGAAAAATCCTGGAATGCTTTCCTCAAAAACCTTAATTTCTTTTCCACTGAAGAAAGAAAGACATGAACATCTTGGATGGTGTGGGGGAGAGTAAATTATCAGGAAATTCTTAAGTGAACGACTCCTTTAAAGGGTTTTGGCTTTTGCCTTCAGGCCTTGATCCCAGAAAAACTGTTGAGCGTACAACAATTTGCGTCAACTTCACATCAACGATCGAATGGATGTGCACATGCGTTTGTGTGGGTGTATGTGCTTTTTCCAAGATGTCGCCATCTGCGTGCAATCCCATTAGTCTGAGCCAGGAGGGAAGCTGGCGTCGGCGCCTGGATAGCATACGCTCTAGCCATTGTTTTCTAAAAGTTATACATCACTGGGAACAGAAATCCATACAGCACTTTACTGAGAAATCAATTCCCATTTCCTAGTTATGCCTTATGCGGTGATCCCTGTGTGGGTTTGATTTAGCCAGACATAGCTCTTAATCTCACTGTGTATTTGAACAGAGCCTCCAGCCCTCTGCCGTATGTTTGTAGGAGCCTTGTTCCAATCCTACAGGAGAAACAATGCAATTCATTTTCTGTCCTTGAGTCTTCCTCACACACTGCTTCACAAATGAGCATGTAGCCTCACAAAAATCTTTTTTTTTTTTTTTAAAGCCTGACCGTACATTTAGGTCCGAGTGGTAAACTGAAAAGGAGATATGCACCAGTACTGGCTTCTTAAAGCAGTTGCAGACGCTCAATGTTGTTGTCATTTCTCAACAGGGATACGGAGTACAAAGGACTCCAGTTGTCTTTAGATCAGGTGACGTCCACCAAACCCTCGTTCACCTACAACAGCCCCTCCAACCCCGTCAGCGAGAACAGAAGAGTCGGCAAGAGCAGGGTCTCCCGTACCAAGACCAAAACGAGACTGTCTCCCTATTCACAGGTCAGTGTCACAGTAACACCTTCCAGTCGGCTGGTAATGGTATATTGGAAACTCTAGGAAGGTCTTCTGTTGCTGGGAAGACTTCGAATGTGATTTACGCAGCCAGGACATGTTCCTAAACATGTAACATTTCCATAAACCAATCATTGCCTTCTAATTTAAGGTGTTGGGTTAGTGATGGGGTTACGCTCTGGAATAACATGCAATCATTGCAGTATAATTTTAAGGTTAGGGTTGGGGTAAGATTTAGGATTGGATGCTAGGAATGTTGGATGTTGATCCAGGGACATGTTCTATGTGTGTAAATCACACTTGTGCACAGTTTTACCTTTGCCCTCAATGGTAAAGTTATACGTTGGTCGTGTTTCCAAACCTTGTTCCTGGAGGCACCTCCAATCAATCAATCAATCAATCTATCTATCTATCTATCTATCTATCTATCTATCTATCTATCTATCTATCTATCTATCTATCTATCTATCTATCTATCTATCTATCTATCTATCTATCTATCTATCTATCTATCTATCTATCTATCTATCTATCTATCTATCTATCTATCTATCTATCTATCTATCTATCTATCTATCTATCTATCTATCTATCTATCTAGCACATTTAAAAACAACACATGTTGGTCAAAATGCTTTACATATACCACGTCCTAACAAAATCATACAACCCCAACACTACATGACTCTTCCTAAGAGTCAGCTCCAGCGCAAACAGCGCAGCGCAAACTGTCTTTTAGTGTTAAAAAAATTATTTACTAGTGATACGCAGTGAAAAATGAGCGCTGAAAAGGCTTGGACAGGGTTATTTTTGCGGCTGATATTATTGCATATGCATCCCTTTCTGACGCAAAGTGTATGGGAATTTAGATGAATCATGCATTGTAATTTACTAAGGTTTGCGCTCGTCAATTTGATGGTATTTGTGCCATTATTTACCTCCCCCAAAAAAAGCACGTCTTAAACCAGACACTAGTTTGCGCTGCTCTTGGTAGATTGTGTTGGTCATTATGGAAATGATCCGGCTGCGTCTGTGTTCTTTAATTTGCTTGTCGTCTGTAAATCACTTGCTGAGCTTTCCACGCCCATTGGTGCTTTTATGGGATTGCGCTCTCACGCTAATTTGCCCTGTTTAGTAAATCTGGCCTGAAATGAATGAGGAAAACATTCAAAATGTGTACTGCTGGGGAGCCTCCTGGAAAACGGTTCGAAACCACTGTATTAATGCATGTTCTTTTCTTGTGCAGTATCCGGGTTTCCCCACGGATCGCTCGGAGTCAGATCAGGATAGCCCGTGGGGGGGGAGTCCTCTCACTGACTCGGCATCTCCTCAGCTTCTGGAGCAGTGCGAAGGCGTAGACTCCTCATGCGTGTACCGACAGTTCTCCGAACCACGGCCGCTGTGCTACGGCCTCCCGCTGACCGACGACCACTCCTCCGGCGACCTCTACGGACACGCTCACTCCGAGTCCTGCGACAGGGGACGCTGTAAGGCCGGGCGATACTTCCTCGGCACCCCTCAGCCCGGGCGAGAGGCGTGGTGGGGTGCGGCCCGCTCTGTCCTCCCGCTACCCAAGCCCTCGTCCGAGAACGGGGACAGTTTTGATGCTGTGATGCCACACATTGCCTCTATCCATAGCCTGCAAGGTGAGTTTCTTTTAGTGGGTCTATAGTTTGTAGGGGTAGTAGTTTGTGGTTTGTAACCCAAAACTGCAACAAAATGCATAATGGATAATGACAATATGTATTGTGTATAATTCACCCAAAGTATCGCAATAATATTGTATCGTGAGTTCAGTATCGTGATATTTATCGAATCGTCACACCCCTAATGGTTTGAAACCAAATGTTTTTAATTTGGGTTTGTTCTGAGCAGAAACAATATGTTTTGGCCCTCCGGTGGCTCCTTTCCAAATCATAACCAGTTAGAACCAACTAACGTATTTTCCGGACTATAAGTCGCACTTAAAGGTGTCCGGTGTGTTAGCGTAACACATTAACAGTTATTCAGCTGCACAATAGCATAAAGAACATATACTTGGGAGGCTGAATAGGCTAAACTAGCATAAGCCAGTGAGTCCAACAAGCAAGTTACCGGTAAGCAAGTTCACCAAGCTCCCGATCTCATTCCTCAACACTGAATCCATTAAACTCGCTTCTGAACAACTCCGCCAACTAGAGCGCCCTCTCGCGGCTGTAGACGGTAATGTTTTATCTTGGTTCATCTCAGTCAGTATGAATTAATTGTGATATATAAGTCGCACCTGACTATAAGTCGCAGGACCAGCCAAACTATGAAAAAAAGTGTGACTTATAGTCCGGAAAATACGGTAAAAGGTTACAGGCACACTTCTTCTCTTTTTTTCTTTTTTTTTGAAAAAACAATTTCAATGAAATATAATAATGTTCTTAACCTGCTGTTTAAAGGACAAGTTCGGTATTTTACACTTAAAGCCCTGTTTACAGATCGTATCTGATGAAATAGAACGGTTAAGATTAAACTTTGGACAGATGCTGCTGTCGCGAGAATTTTAGGTTTATATCGCTTTCCCCCCTCACCCCCACAATGGTTGTCTATGGCCACTGGCAGATTCCTTCCTAAAACACATTAAACTTTCGTTTACAAAGACGTGAAACTCACCGAGTGGTCAGGGGTGTTCACTGATACGGTCCCCAAAAAAATAGCTGAAAAAGATGCATTCCAACAGGTTTTATCGTAGTTTTTGTCCAACTCCATGACTTGTATTGAATGTGCTGTGTGAGGTGCAGTATTACTCCGCCGCTGGAGTGTCTATTATTCAAGCTCTCAACGGAAGAATCACGGGTGTGACACATTTGGCAAAA
This sequence comes from Phoxinus phoxinus, assembly GCF_949152265.1. NCBI lineage: Eukaryota > Metazoa > Chordata > Actinopteri > Cypriniformes > Leuciscidae > Phoxinus > Phoxinus phoxinus. Next base: position 4,519,605 of record NC_136885.1, read on the forward strand.
TAGGTCCACAAAAGCAAAATAAACCTAAAATTCTCGCGACAGCAGCATGTGTCCAAATTTTAATCTTAACCGTTCTATTTCATCAGATACGATCTGTAAACAGGGCTTTAAGTGTAAAATACCGAACTTGTCCTTTAAGGGTGCTTTGCTAATGTGAAAGCTGTAATGCGCACCAGTGTACCAAACCCGAGACTACCTGAAGGAGGTGTTGCGCGATTCACGTGAATGTGGAAGCAACACGGACTCTGGTGCGAACTTGTTCAGGAAGAAAAGTAACCTGTACATGCATTTTAGCTGATTACTATGTATTTAGTTAAATAAAACACTTGTAATGGATGATGATTTACCTTGGATACTAGCAAGCGCAGAGTATTCGTGCATAGTGAGTGCAATCAGGGCAGCGAATCAATGGCAATCCACTGTCTCCTCAAAAAGAGTCAGAAAAGCAGACGCCTTCATGCGACGTACATACAGTAAACCCAAGTGTCGTTTACTCGGCTGCACATATTAGCACCAAATTACCCAAAAATATTTTTTTGCCCGCGTTCTGTTTCCTTTCATGCGCCGTGCTCGTTTGTGATGACGTAAGATGAACACAAGTGTACCAGGGTTCGATAGAGTCAAGTTGAGCGGACTCGGACCGCAGTGTGAAAGCCCCGTCAAATAACGATTCCACTCTGGAACAATTGAAAGGGATCTTTCCCTCTTTTTTGTTACACTCAGCCAAAGAAAAAAAAGTGTTTGTTTTGGTTCCTTGAATCGTGTCTAATTCCACATGGTAACCCGGATTTGTTCCCCTTGCAGTGAGGGGTCACTGGGATGAGGACAGCGTGGTCAGCTCACCTGACGGCGGCTCCGCGAGCGATTCAGGCGACCGCTACCGTGCAAGTCCTCAAGAGCCCAGCAAGATTGAGACATTGATTCGAGCCACGCAACAGATGATCAAAGAGGAGGAAAGTCGTCTGCAGCTGCGAAAGGCTCCTACAGAAATACCTTTGGAGGCTACAAACGGTCTGGGCAAGAGCCACGGCCCGTCATTTCACACTGACTTTTCCCAGTCAGGTTTGCAGGGAGTGGTGTGTCGGGGGCCGGCTCAGGGGATAAGCCCCGCCCCCAGCCCTGTTCCTCTGTCCCGTCTCAGCAGCCCCATCGCCGACAGACTGGGGAAAAGTAAAGACTTCATGCAAAATGAGCTTTCCTCGTCCCAACAGCAGCTGCTGTCAACATGCGCCGTCTCTCCGACCCCCGCGCTCTACCCCTCACAAACCCGCCAGTACCTGGAGAAACACACGGCCTACTCGCTCACCAGCTACGCACTAGAACATCTGTACGAGGCCGACAGCTTTCGAGGATACTCCCTGGGGTGCTCCGGTTCGTCCCATTACGACATGGCCACTCATCTACGCATGCAGGCTGAGCAAACGCCGGGTCATAAAGGCACCTCCGTCATCATCACCAACGGCAGCTGATGCTAAGCAGACCACTCAGCGCTTCACACTCTCACAAGCTAGCCTAGATTTGCTTTTTTATTCTTTTTCTTAACTCTTTCTCCACCAGCATTTTCACACACAAAAAATTGCCACCGCCAGCATTTTTGATCATTTTCAACGCTATCTCGTGACCAATTGAGAGTATAGTGAGTATAAAGTGGCTAATTCGTACGATTTATTACAACCTCACTCGTACGAATTCGCACAATTTGTCTAAACCCCAGTGATGGGCAGGTTTAGGGGCGGAGTCAGAAGTAGGTCATTCGTACGAATTCATATGAATTGGACAACTAGTAAAATATGTACGATGGAGCAAAAATCTTACAAATTTGTACGTTAGGTTGTATGAATTCGCTCGAATTAGCCACCTCGTAAAATACTTACGAAGTGCCGTGAGATCGGGTTGTTATTTTCATAAATGGTTCATGGAATATTTTGTTGTATGAATATCTGAACATGCAATATATCAAAAGAAATAACAGACCCTCTGCTTTTAAACGACAAACCAGTTTTATTCTAGCTTCATGCATTCTTTATCAACACTTTTTTTTCATAAAAAAGCAACATTTTGAGCAAAAAGCTGAGAAAATCACGTTTTTGTCAAAGACTAAATGCAGATCTGATTCAGAACGATGATCTAAACACAGATCAGCAACACTCAAAGCTTCACAGTCCTAAAGCTCAGTCCTGGGTCGACATTTCATTCAGTAACATTCGGAAGTTTTGATTTATATGCCGTTTAATGTTGATGATCGCGGTATTTTACATATGCATCTGCTTACACATGATATCGCTAGTTTCTGCTGCTTCTTCACCTGTGTTTTGATCAGGAGATTCAGTAATCTTTCAGAAGATGTGTAACAGCGCCCCCTGCAGTATAACAGTGAAATCCGGAAATTTCCATCAGTGGTGGGGAAAGAGTTAATTGTTTACTAGTAAAGAATTAAACATCCTTAAAACAAGCATTTACCTAAAAAGCTAAATCGCTTTAGATATTATTACTTCACTGAAGAATATTCTTCTCTTCTCGTCTTTTTATTTCTCAAATTTATGCTCAAGAAGGAAAAATAAACACTTCATTAATAGAATAAGAAAACTGAAAACAAGTCTTATTATCTTATACAATTTTGTATATGATAATAAACATCTTATTTGAAGGATGTTTAGATATTTTTACTGGAAAACAAGATTAAGAACATTTGTTCAGTGTATTGATCTGTGAAAGCGACACTCGGTTGATCTGTTCACAGCTGAAAAGGGTTTGTTCAACAAATACTTTATATACCTGGTTATCACATTTCTATCTTAACCACTATTATAAACTGTACATTCTTGAATGGATGAGGATTTCCCAAATCATCTCTGGAAGTAGGAGAATTAATCAAAGAACCAAGACTAGCGGTTTCAAATATCTAAATGGGAAAGCAGTATTTAATTATTTAATTGACTGTTGGGTCAGACATACTTTGTGGTTTTAGCTACACATTAAAAAATGTTTTGGGATTGTTTGTTTTTTGTTCATTTTTAATGCAACAATTCTCCATCCATGGCCTCAAATGCCACCAGGTCATTCTCCCTCTATACTTGATGAGACACAGCAGTAGCCGGATTTTAACACGTACATTTGTGGCATTGGGGAATATACATTTTAATATTGCAAGAAAAAAATCAAAGTAGCATGCTGATCAATAACTAATTCTAATGCAAAATGCAGCATTAATTTATTATTGTTTCATTGCTGTTTAAGGTTGCAGTAGAATTGAATCTTATAGCTCGTGTGTACTGGGATACATTTTTTATTTTATTTTTTTGTAGTTGCATATGCTGTCCATCTGTGTTTGGACCCAATTCAGTCTTCTAAGTCACAGGCTGAAGATTCAATTTGAAACTTTTATTTATTTTTTTAAACAAAAAAAAATCGGTTGAGCACATTATTGTATATTATTGACTTGAACAAATTAACTTTTTTTTTTTTTTTTTTGTCCTCCTGCAAGCCTCGTAAATGTCAGCCTTTAAAATGAAAACTGAGATTATGCAATTATGAAACACTCAAATAACTGGAACAATAATAGAAATGAAGGATTAGTTTGTGAGTGATTGACAGTTGCTGCTGTTTGGTGAGGTGAGGTTTACACTGGAGCTTTTCTGACAGACTCCAGCTTTACCTCACTCCTTCTTCATGTATTTATAAGAAACTGGCTGTTTTCTCAGAGTGAGAAACAAATATTTATGATGTACATACTCAAAATGCACCCCCCCCCCCCCCCCTCCTCGCACACCAAATAAAATGATGCAAAATGGTACTGCACAATGTATTTATTATGTGAATGGGAAAAAAATAAGTTGTTTTAAAATACGGTGTGTGTTTATTTATGATTTATGATTTTCAGTATTGGCATCAAAATTAAATGCCGTTGGTTTCTTTCATGCATCAGTGTTTCTGAACATATAATGACTATTTTATTTTATTTTTTTCATACTGCAGCATAATAACTGTTTCACTATTGATTTGATTTTAATCTTGTCATTGTTCATCCGGTGAGACCTTGAAGAACTCAGGTTAAAAATATCTTATGATAAATATATCCACACTAATTTGATCATTATTCATGTTTAATATGATATTTCATACTCACTTGAAAAATTAATAAACGATTGCAAAGATGTTCATTCATTGAAAGGCTGCATGGTTCTTATTTTTAAATGTTTATTCATTTTATTGTGGATCATTATTTTATTTTGTCCATTTATTTGTGTCAACACTCTTCTTGTTTAAACTTAATCACTAACATTTTGCTTCATAAAGTCCAATGAACAGACAAATAAAAAAATACATGAATCTTAAAAAATTAAAATTAAAAAAATAATCTGAGCTAAATAGGCTATATTAGACAGATATTTTTATAAATATTTCATATTTTTAACTTTATTGGTTGTGAAATTGTCTTTACACTTTGCAAATGCTTTTCTACAGATAATGAAGATCATGTCCTTCATAAAATACTCCTATGAAGCTGTGCTTATACGATAAATTACAGGCTTTATTCCTAATTTGCTCGATTTATTTTTAGCTCACAATTAGAAATAATTTGCACAAATGTATTTCATCTGCAAGACCTGTGTGTGGTCAAATAAAGCAGAAATCAACTCCTATGAAAAGACTCTTGAATTATGAGGAACTGAATTGGGTTGTTAATTCAAAAAGACAGAAAATACATGTAGACTGTGTGTGTGTGTGTGTGTGTGTGTGTGTGTGTGTGTGTGTGTGTGTGTGTGTGTGTGAGTGTGTATTTGCCAACTGGTGGTGGTTTTCGTGTTTCTGGCTCTGAATCCTGAAATGAGACTTGAACACACGTTGATGAGTAGAGGCATTGAGAAAGGGTTCTTTGAGAGCATTATAGTGTGTGTTTTGTTTGATGTGTGTGTAAGGAAGCTCAGGTAAACCCTTGGCCGTCCTGACAGGTGTGTTGCTAGGCAACAGCGAGTAACAGACAGAATGAGTGACGCTGCTGTGACTACATACATCCCATCAAAACACACACACACACACACACACACTTCAGTCTCTGTTCGCAATGCCTCGTGCTTATTATGAACAGACATCAACATCAGAAAAGTTCACATCCTTCAGTGTGACTTCTGGCGCTAATTGAAAAGCATTTGCTCCAACTATAAACAGTATACACACACACACTCACTCACTCACTCACTCTCTCTCTGTCTCTCTCTCTCTCTCTCTCTCTCTCTCTCTCTCTCTCTCTCTCACAAACACACACACACACACACAGTTTGTTTTGCTATACTTGTGAGGACTCTCCATAGGCGTAATGGTTTTATACTGTACAAACTGTATATTCTCTCCCCTTACACTGTCACACACACACACACACACACACACACACACACACACACACACACACACACACACACACACACACACACACACACACACACACACACACTGCCCCTATCCCTAAACCTGCCCGTCAAAGGAAACATTCTGCATTTTTAATAAAACTCCTCATAAATCAAATGAATCTGTATATAAGATATTTTTATCCATGAAAATGTACCAAAACAAATCAAAGAAGGTTTTTTTGTTTTTACCTACAGACCGAACGAGCCACAAACATGATCTTATGAAAAAATTAGCCAATTTTGATAAGCTGGCAATTTTGTATGCATTTGTACGCTGTGATTTGTAGTACCAAAGATGTAGGCTATGATTTTTTCGAATACGCAATTGCATAAAGGTCCACTTCTAAAACTAAAGCAGACTCTACAAAACGCAAAATCATAAGAATTATCCACCAATTCACCAAAACATGATAGTCCGGATCGCCGTGAGATTGTGCTGGCTGTGTTTCAGGAGCTGGAGAGAGTGAGGATGAAGAGGTGTTCATGTTGAAGTGTGTATGACCCTTACACTGCATTTGACACGTCCTGTGTGAAAGACACCACACGAGGATATTTGAGTCTCAGCTCTCTGGAAATATAAATATATAACCTTTACTTCTGACTGTTGAGAAGCAGAAGCGTGAGATCAGAGAGAGGAAGAACATTTCTGTTCAGTCACATAACTCTGATTATCTTTCTGACAGCAGACAGAAGCAGTGTTTGTGGCCTTTCTAATTGTGTGCGAAGGAAAAGAAGCCAGGAAATGAGGAAATGAGCGTAATTTTCCAGAGAGAGAGAAAGAGAGAGAGAGAGAGTGGAGGTGTGTTGTTTTCATTCATCAAACCTGTAATCATTCACTGAGTCTGATTTACACCCGTACATGCCCACCTTTAAATATTAATGCTGGTTAGCGTGAATCATTCAAAAACTATGCTTAGCCTACTTCAAGAGCTATATATAAAAAATATATATGCATATCACTGATTCTTGAGAGTCGGGACAAAACACGTTTTAAATTATTATTATTTTTAATACACACTATATCAATTAGAGTTATACGTTCCTGCAGAGAAAGGTCTTAGCTATTTAACCACAATTTTAACAAATAAACATGTTTCCCTTCAGAACTGGATTTGTGTCAACTCCGTCAGACACACTAAAAAGTAAACAATTTTAATTATTCCAATCCAACAAGAATCTAAAGTTATGAAGTATATTGTAATAGTGTTTAGTTACTCTGATATGTAAACAAAATACAATATATAAACTTAAGTTGTGATTTCACACTATTCTGAAAACTCAGATTTCTAAATATTTGCATTTTCAAACTTTGATTTTAATTTCAATATTGTAAAAACAAATTCCTTAAATAAATAAAACATAAGAGGATGTAGATCAGATGGTCCTTTATTACAAAAACAACATCAACTGAAGGAAGAATTTTTTTCCCCAAAAAAAATTAACAAAAACATACATCCAAACGTCGAAGATCTGACGGTGTTGACGAAAAACTGACGGTGTTGACGAAATGTGTGCATTGCTGATTATTGAACAGATGTGCTCTTTAAACACTACTACTAAAACTACTCCTTGTTAGAGTATTAAACTTACTGTAAAGCAAACTATAATAAACATATTGCACATACACCGTTTCCAACTATTTTAAATTACACCGTTTCCAACTATAAAAAAAAAAACAATAAGGGAAACCAGGGGCTGTGATACATTTTTTTGGCCATATCGCCCAGCCCTACACTGGCTTCTCATTTCTCTATCTCTGTCTCTACATACATATATATATATATATATATATATATATATATATATATATATATATATATATATATATATATATATATATATATATATATATATATATATATATTAATATTAAAGTGCTGGCAAAGTTACACGTTACACAATAATAAGCAGCCCTGCCCATTCTCTACAAGTCAGATATGGTTAAATAATGTAATGCATGCTATGTATATGCATTTATGTGTATATAAAACCCTGAAATAACAGTTTAACCCTTCACTATATTCCCAAATAATATTATATTCGCACATTAAGAGGTTATTGGTGGATTTGTCAACTCCGTCATCTTACAGATCAAGGAGTTGATGTCTGACGGAGTTGGCGTAATGGCATGTATTGTCCCAATAACCTCACTAAAATGCTTAAATTCAATCCACTCTGGTTTAAAAAAAGTATCTTAACAGAAAGATGGTATTGACATGGTGCATCTGTGACCATAGGAATATTGACATTGTTTGTCTAAAATATTAAAAAATGTAAAACGTACTAGAGCATGTGTGGTAGTGCTGCATTCACCACAGGCAGAGAGATGAAAAGGGGTCCTCGGGATATAGCTGGCCGTGCTATTTCCTGATTTAAAGAGCTTTATGAACAAATCTGACGGAGTTGACAGAAACTGAGGTCACAACTTTAATAGGCAGATTTCTATGGAAAATATGTTCACTTCATGCATTGTTTTTTTAAATATTTATACCCCTTATTTTTTTATTTGATATATATGTTTTCACAGTTGTAGAGCTTTTTTAAAGTTTTTTGGGATGGTTAATATTGTGACCTCTTGCTGAGGACCAGTGCAATAACATGGTGTTTCTAACCCCAGACCATACATTTAAACAAATTTTCCCCAAAAAGATAAAAAAGTTTATTCCAAAAATCAGATAGGTATATACAATTCCTTTAGATTTAACTTTGTAAGTATGTCAATCATGATGAATTTCTTAATTTTTGCTATAAATTAGACTTTTCTATGTGGGACATGTTTTGTCCCGACTCTCAAGAATCAGTGATATATAAACTATAAGCCTATCTGCGGTCCTGAACTTTTTTATGTCAAGACTCAGCATTGATATTAGACGTCGACTGGTTAACGCAAGCACAATGCATACAGAAATATACATCCGTGTGAAGTATCAGCACATTTGGAGAAAGTGAGCAAACACATTTCCCTGCTGTCAGACTCGAAGAAAGACAAGAAGGCGCAAATGCAGATTGGCAAATCCTGCCGCGTTTACAACCGGGATTATGAGCAAGTTCCCCACAGAAACCAGAGAGGCTTGTTGTTCTCCGTCCAGACAGGTGAAGCCCTGCTGGTGCCTGCAAACCTGTGTGTGTGTGTGTGTGTGTGTGTGTGTGTGTGTGTGTGTGTGTGTGTGTGTGTGTGTGTGTGCAATAAACGCTCAAAACACCATGTGTCACATTCTCCACACCAACCGCAACATTCACTGATATAAACTGCTATACAATATCATATACTTTAAGTATCATACAACATATTAAAACGTCTTTCCTGTAAAATACATGTGTGCACATGATGAGTGTGTGATGTCAGGAACATAACAACTCAGATAGCAACAGGACATTTCTAAATGATGACTTTATGTAGTTTATAGGCTATCTTCTAGTCATTGATTAGCATATTCTGTCATGATAATCTATAAATCATGTTTGGGGGCGGGGTTTATGTAAATTTTAGGGTTAGTGATGTCACTAACCCGGGAGGAATGTCGTGTAGTTCCTACCAGCCGTTTGTTGTAGTCCTTAAAAAGAGATTTCTGTAAAAGCAAATATCTCCCTTTGCTTTGAACTTTGAGTGTTGTAACTTTGCAGATGTTGTTTATGATCAAACAACATTTCCAAAGAAAAAAATCTCAACAAAACCGTCAAATAAACTCTTTAAAACCTGAAACAATGTTAAAAGCCTGTTACAATACACAAAAGCATGAAATATACTTTCTTTCTTGAAGAGAGAGAGAGAGAGAGAGAGAGAGAGAGAGAGAGAGAGAGAGAGAGAGAGAGAGAGAGAGAGAGAGAGAGAGAGAGAGAGAGAGAGAGAGAGAGAGAGAGAGAGATGAAAGGGAATTATGGGAAACATGTTTTGAGGAAACGAGATAATCCAGATTTTAACACATGTTCCAAGTTATTGATTTTAAGAATAAAACATAGCACATCTGCAATAATGCAAAAGCAAACAGTAACTGAACATGACTAAGATGATCCTTCCATTCCTCTCTGAACGAAGGCTTCACGGTCTCTTAAGTGTGATTTATTCTGTTTGTGTGTGTGTGTGTGTGTGTGTGTGTGTGTGTGTGTGTGTGTGTGTGTGTGTGTGTGTGTGTGTGTGTGTGTGTGTTGTGTGTGTGTGTGTGAGTAAAGACCAATCACTGCTCTCTTTCCTCTCACACGTCTGTAGTGACTTTGAATCTTTCCCTATGTTCTCATTGATCCCTCTGTTCCCAATTTCACGCACAATTTCTAAAAGCTTTAGCCCGAGGCTTGTTTTCCCAAGCCTTCCTCAGTAACGCCAGTGAATCCTGCACACCTCCGCAGTGTTTCCTCAAGGCCGATCGCTCTCGTCTCTCTCCCCGCATCAAAGCTCGGCTTAAGTCTGATAGTGTGATCCGCCGCCGCGCTCTCGTCGCTCTTAATGGGTGGGACGGGTGTCATGTTATGCTCAGGACAAGAGAAATGCAGCACAGTTATCCATGTGTGATCCAAACACGGCTTTTATTCCCTATAAAACTCTGTGTGAATCGCTGAGTCTCTTAACAAACATTAATAACACATGAAGTGAAATGTGGTTAGCGATGCGCGTGGACAACACTGTACACTCCCAGGGGAAAAGGCACAAAAGTTGTCACTGCTGTTATTTACCAATATATGATTACATATTACATAAATTATACTAATGTATAGGCTACCCTATTTGCTGGGAGTGTACCCTTTCAACAGGTATTATTGGGTACTAATACCCAATATTATTCATATTGTAGCCTACTAATAACTAATAACCTGGTGCTCTTCTATGGAGCTAATATTCTGACAAAATGATTTGAATTTGAATTGTGTAAATTTGAATTATTTGCAAGTGTAATCTAACAAAATTGAATTTTAGGTGGTAGTTTAAATAGTTCTGAATTTGAATTTTTTAAAACGAATATTGAACATTTGAAATTTAACAAATTGAAATGTTTTTATGGCTGAATTTTATAGACATGTATTTTCAAACAGTAATATTCAGTTTAAAAAAATTCAGATTCAAGTTTTCAAGATGAAGAAATTCGGAACTTCAAATTCAGTTTTCTAAAATTCAATGTCAAAAATTCAAGTTCAAAAATTCAGATCTGACAGAAAGTAGGTCACAGGTCATCCACAGGGAAGAGTAGATGATCTCAGAAAAGTCGAACAGAGCATTTTGGCCAATTGGGGACCCTTGTCATGAATCGCCCAGAGGTAAGTGATTCTTAAACATGAATGATTTTGTGTTTATATGTTAGGTTAGCGTTCTCAGCACGTGGGACATTTGTCTAAGCGGTCTCTGGTGTTTGTTTTAAAGTATATTTTGTGTAAAATTGATTAGAACGCCACCGTGTCTACTAGACCTAAGTTACACAGACAGGACGCGAGCGGCGCGACGCAACACAGTGCTTGAAGAAGCGACTGTTGCAAAGAGCTGGGACTAGATCAGAAATAGGATGGGGAATCCGTGTGCTGTTGGGGATTTCACGGGTCGCGTCCGGTCTCTGCGTCGTACATGTAAGCATAAGGTACGAGAGGGTGCGCTGTATCGTGAATACGACGCAAACCGGAGTGCTTGCAACCCCTTCAGACGTAAATTATTCACGAGACAGCACTAGCCTTGCACGGATTCCCCATCCTATTTCTGATCTAGTCCAGCTCTTTGCAACAGTCGCTTCATGCACTGTGTTGCGTCGCGCCGCTCGCTTCCTATCTGTGTAACTTAGGTCTAGTAGACACGGTGGCGTTCTAATCAATTTTACACAAAATATACTTTAAAACAAACACCAGAGACCGCTTAGACAAATGTCCCACGTGCTGAGAACGCTAAACACAAAATCATTCATGTTTAAGAATCACTTCCTCCGGGCGATTCATGAGAGTCAGAGAGGGGACATTCTAAAACGCTTAACGTGAAAAACGCTTAACGTGGCTTACTGTACAAAGACAGTGATATTAAAGGACCAAACTCAGTACAAATCATATTAATAAACCATAGTATGTATAAAAAATCAGATGAGCCCAGCCCAGAATATGAACGCAACGCGTTAAGCATTTCCTTACCATAAGAAAACGCTTAACGTGGCTTACTGTACAAAGACAGTGATATTAAAGGACCAAACTCAGTAAAAATCATATTAATAAACCTATAAAAAATCAGATGAGCCCAGAATATGAACGCAACGCGTTTAATTAAGCATGTTATAGAAAACCGTTATAAGAAAACGCTTAACGTGGCTTAATAAACCTTAAATGGTCCTTAGTATGGTTTATTAAGGACCATTTAAGGTTTATTAAGCCACGTTAAGCGTTTTCTTATAACGGTTTTCTATGGTAAGAACATGCTTAACGCGTAATTAAACGTATTGCGTTCATATTCTGGGCTCATCTGATTTTGTATACAAAGTATGGTTTATTAATATGATTTGTACTGGGTTTGGCAAAACTTCCGCAGTCCCCAATTGGCCAAAATGCTCTGTTCGACTTTTCTGAGATCATCTACTCTTCCCTGTGGATGACCTGTGACCTACTTTCTGTCAGATCTGAATTTTTGAACTTGAATTTTTGACATTGAATTTTAGAAAACTGAATTTGAAGTTCCGAATTTCTTCATCTTGAAAACTTGAATCTGAATTTTTTTAAACTGAATATTACTGTTTGAAAATACATGTCTATAAAATTCAGCCATAAAAACATTTCAATTTGTTAAATTTCAAATGTTCAATATTCGTTTTAAAAAATTCAAATTCAGAACTATTTAAACTACCACCTAAAATTCAATTTTGTTAGATTACACTTGCAAATAATTCAAATTTACACAATTCAAATTCAAATCATTTTGTCAGAATATTAGCTCCATACCAACACAGCAGATTGAGAGATGAATCCACACTTGTGACATTGATGCTTTGCTGTTTTGCCAGATCTTGGGTGAGAGGTCCGCGTCGTGGTAATGAATGAAATATTAATGAATATGATACTGGGGTAGTACAGTGTGTGTATAGCATGAGGTCATGTTGACGCGTTATACCCTGTCTGGCACGTGATAGACACATAAACACAGACGTTCATGAAAACTGAAGAATCAGGTCAATGCTAATTATGCACAACAATCCGCTGTTGATCAGATACTGTCACGATTTACTGTCGTGTCGTCCTTCTAAACATGCACGGCTTTCTTCAAGCAAACACAAAAGGACATTTTTTGAAAACGCCAGTGTAAAATCAAACAAACAAAAAGTTTTAAAATTAAAACTTTTTAATGAGGGAAAAATGGCACCTTTAACCCAAAAACATCCGTGGCTGCATCCGTGGATCAATGAGTTATTCCTTTATATTATCAATAATAATACATATTAACATTTCCTTTGAAGGTGGTGATTTCAATATGGGTGTAAGATAAGTGAGTCTGGAGTATGAAAAGTTAATTTAGCTAAAGCTATTGATTTTCAAATAATATCATTAAATTATTTTGTTATATGTTATGCCAAAACTTGCTTAATAGCACAAAGTTCTGGAAATAACCCCCGCCGCCCCCACAGCCAGCTGCCGTACTCCTGAATGAAGTCGAGTTTTCTGACGTGGTTTGTGTGAAGGACAGATTTGGAAAGCTTTTGTTGCTCTGCAGGAACTCGAGAACGGGCCTTTCTCTTCAAGAGGAAGCTGTCCTCAGATCTGAGGCACAGAGCAGCTCTTAACTGGGCATTTACATGAAGAAATCAACACTAATGCTGGATTACTTCAAGAGGCACATGCCAGTTCTTGCCATCTGTACCTTTAACACAGTCTAACATGCAGAGAAACATCCCGACAGAACTGTCCAGCTCGACACACACACACACACACACACACACACACACACACACACACACACACACACACACACACACACACACACACACACACACACACACACACACACACACACACACACACACACACACACACACACACACACACACAGAGACAGAGAGAGACACACACACACACACACACACACACACACACACACGCACGCACACACACACGCACACACACATGGAGTCACCCATCAGATCGCTTTTAGAGTTTAGATGACAGAAAATTCAAGTAAAAATGTCTGGGCGATGTTTGGGAAAATAGTGCGAGTGTGTGCATGTGTGTGTGTGTGTGTGTTCATGTTTTCATATCCCGGTGGGAACTTCAACCTGAATGCACACACACTCATGGGGAATTAAGGTCCCTTGAGGAAACAAGCTTATGAATCATACAGAATGAGTTTTTCTGAAAATGTATTGAATGTTTTGTGTGATGGGTTTAGGGGTCGGTTTAATGTGTATCTCTCTGTGTGTGTGTGTGTGTGTGTGTGTGTGTGTGTGTGTGTGTGTGTGTGTGTGTGTGGTACGGTTTGGAGTGTACGGGTGCAGAAGTCCTCATGACCATCTGTCTGACCACCAGAGCGGACGGTGACAGCAGCCGGGGAGACGCATGCTTAAGGAGATAATGGATGACAAAAGATGGGGCTCTGGATCTGTGTGTGTGAGTGTGTGTGTGAAAGCGCTCTCCTCTAGCCGACTGAGACAGCAGTCTCTTCACATGGAGCAGCACATGTCTCCTCATTAAAGCCGGTGTTTAGCACGCAGCAGATTGGAGCTGAGAGTACCTGCGGGGTCATCCCTGCCGTCGGACCAATACTCCCATTCTTTAACATACAAATTGCTTTTTTTGTGCTGGAGGATCGGAGATTAATTGCACACACCATTTGGTGCTGCTTGTTCAAAGCCCTCAGTGTTTTTTTTTCTTCCTCTTGCTTTGATTCTGGTTAGAGATTAGCTCAACAGAGATTGCATCACATTAAGGAGCTTTCTTCTCCTCAGTGCTACCGCAGGGGGGGGGGTTACATTTTAACATCTACAACAAGTGGATTTGCTGTCAGAAAATGCACACTTTTTTCCCCTCACAAATCTGTACGAGCTTTTAATTTCCATGCCCACATAAAATGTGTGTGTGTGTGTGTGTGTGTGTGTGTGTGTGTGTGTGTGTGTGTGTGTGTGTGTGTGTGTGTGTGTGTGTGTGTGTGTCATGTTGTGGGGAAAACTGCGTATGTATGACAATTGATTCCTCCATATTCACATTTGTGTGTGTTTGTGTTCTTAAGCATTTTAATTACACATTACAATTTAATCTCTTGTTGCATTTGTTTTGTAGATTACATTTTTTAGTAAAAAAGTAGAGAGAGAGAATAGACAGATTTTTTTTTGTGTGTATTACTTTTTCCAACACTTCAGACGAACAATTAAGACAACTAGATTAAAACGTTTGTCGAGACAAACTTTAAAGGGGCACTGAAACGAACAAAATATAATTCGATAACATGTTGGTTGTTAAAATTGTAAACAAATTAATTCAAAAATAATGTTAAAAACAAAACATATATGAAGTTTTTCCCCAATACTGAAATGTATATTGTTATCAGAGCGCAGCCGTGTTCGATGACGGCCTAGTAACAAAACAACAAACTAATATCACTGCTTTCCCCCCTTGATCTACTTCAGCAGTTTTAAGTGTCCTACCACAAATAACAATGATAACACATCTGTTATATCACCTTTACTTCCTATTTTGTTCCAGTTCCCCTTTAAGGCCTCATCCACACTACTGCGTTTTAGTCTAGAAACGGAGAATTAAAACGAACACGTTTACCGTCCACATTAAAACAGCTGAAAACGCGGATCACGTGACCATTCACCAACACTGGACGTGCGCGTGCCGGTGTAAACTGCCGCATGTAGGCAGTATAGCATTGTAAAATGCATTATTGACTTGCACAACAGCTGCTAGCAAACACATCAACGTTAGTAATGCTTGCAATTCGTTATCCATGTTGCAGTCACTAACGTTACGTAGTTTTTGTATGTTTTCTTCCCGGGGACGGGTCATGTGACGGGTGTCTGACGAATCAGGGAAGGATACGCCATGACTGCTCCCTCCCCGTTCTGTGATTGGTTCCCTAGATGAGGCAAAAATCTGGTCCATGGTATCCAGACTGCCTTTCAGCGTGAATAAAATCGCGCTGCGCAAAGGCAGTATGGGGAAACCCAGGCTAATAGTAACTAACATATGCAACAATGACACTGTAAAATAAAGAGTAATAATTTTTGTTATATTACCAGGGAAAAAAATGCATATAATGATGTGCATATTTATAAGCAAATTATACAGTGTAACCTTGATTTTTCAATGACTGGACATGGTAACACCTTATTTTACAGTGTCCTTGTTGCATGTTACATTTACTTTTTATAGTAATAACAGTAAATTATACATAATTGTACACTGTAAAAAAAGATTAGTTGACTCAACTTAACTAAGTCAAGTCATCTTGTTGTACTGAGTTAATTTGAGTCAACTCATAGTGTCAAGTTTATGCATCAATTCGTGTTTTGAAGTGTAATAAACTTGACACTATGAGTTGACTCAAGTTAACTCAGTACAACAAGATGACTTGACTTAGTTAAGTTGAGTCAACTAATCTTTTTTTACAGTGTAACACTAAACCAAAACCTAACTCTATTTTAGTAAATGAATATTGCTAGTAGCCTACTGTAAAATTACACTGTAACAAAGACGCCTTAAAAAGGTAACACTTTATTTTACAATGCCATTGTTACACATGTTGCATAGTTACTGTAGTAATAACTATAAATGATACATAATTACATGCAATTAACCCTAATCCAAACCCTCATCCTAACCCGGCAACACTTTATTTGAGTGTCCTTGTTGCACATGTTACATTTACTTGTAATAACCGTAAATTATACATCATTGAAACCCTAAACCAAAACCTA
The DNA here is from genome assembly GCF_949152265.1 of Phoxinus phoxinus. Lineage (NCBI taxonomy): Eukaryota > Metazoa > Chordata > Actinopteri > Cypriniformes > Leuciscidae > Phoxinus > Phoxinus phoxinus. The sequence continues at coordinate 4,535,875 of NC_136885.1, forward strand.
ACCCTATTTTAGGTACCGTATGTAAGTTAATATATCTAGTACTTAACTGTAAAATGACACTGTAACAAAGACACCTTAAAACAAAGGGTAACACTTTATTATGCAATGTCATTGTTACACGTTGCATGCAGTTACTGTAGTAATAACTATAAATGATACATAATTACATGCAATTAACCGTAAACCAAACCCTCATCCTAACCCGGCAACACTTTATTTGAGTGTCCTTGTGTTACATGTACGTACAACAGTTAATTATGCATTATTACATGCAACTAACCCTAATCGTAACCCTAACCCTATAGTAAGTACATGTAGGTAATTATTACTACTCAGTACTTAAATGTATAATTACTGTAACACTGACACCGTAAAATAAAGTGTAACCTGCGACACAGTAACAGCACGGCCCCGTGAAGCACACAAGCAACTGCAAGTGAGTAAAGTTTCTCTGGCAAACTCTTCCAGATGTGAAGCCATGTGTACGTCTGGCCTTGTCGGACTGAAAGAGAAAGTTAAGAAAGGGAGTTGAGCAGCCCACACGCCACCACTGTTTACCTAGCCTAGGTACCCACAGTTGCCCCAGCTCACACCTTGTGACCAGCTGTGCGTATACGTGGAGAGATTTTCACACACACACTTGTAAATGGTTAAATAGCTTGCCTCATTGCACAGAGAATAAGCAGAGAAAGCTCACTCTGTTCGGGACCGAGCACCTCGGGCAGTTCAGGGGGATAAAGACATGAAACCCAGGCGCTAAAAATGTTCAACACATTTCACTACATAACAAGCCCTGCGAATGTTCACGAGTCTGCGTTCATGTGTCCATTATGAGATGTTAATATGTCAAGTTAAGCATTTGCGAGAGCGAGGGAGTGTGTAAATGGGCTTTAAAGCATGTGCCGTGTTTTATTGACTGAAAAACCTGAGGTCACCCGCACCTCGGGCCATTTCCACCTTCCACTTCCTCTCTCGCTCAATACTTAACAGAACGGTGATATATGATGGGGAACGAGGAGAACGAGCAGAACCGCCTGGGAAAGTACTGTCTGTTCAACTACTTCTAGCCTCAAAGATAATGTGTTCGGTTTAGTCTAAAATACTTTGGGTGCTTTAATGTGTTTTGAGATTTTGGGCTTTTTGGCTTTTCACAAAGTGTTTTTTCAGACGAGAGGCCAGAAAACATCCACAATACACTTTTAACTGTATCTTAGAGCACTTTCTCTGTTTGCGTCTGTAGATTTCAATTACAGTGTATTATAATATCTTTAAAGGCTATTTTCTCTAAATGAGTTTTTCCTCCTACATTGAGCCAGAAATCTCCACTTCAGTAGCACTTAAATTCACCAAACTTCACAGTTTTATTCTTATCTATATTCTGAAGGTTTTTACAGAGGGGTTTGTTCATATATCATTTTCATGATTTTATAAATTTTATTCCTAAAAAATAATAATAATAATAATAATTTGGCTGTTGACTGCATTTTCTGATTTGTGGGGTGATAAATAGAGACATCCAAAATCCCTTCTGTAAAAACCTTTGACTGTAATATATATATATAAAAAAATAAATAAACAAGAATTTTGAACCTGACTTCATCAGATGTTCAGATTTTTGTTCTAGAAATGTATGCAAATGAATGCATATTAAATTAGATATCACCTAATTTGCATATTCAAACATAACATTTTTGAAAACTTGTAATAAAACATTTTTTTGCAATTATTAATGTAATCAATCAACCGGTGAAGTATGGTGATATTTATTAGTTGTTGTTTTTTACCCTATTCACCTGGGGTGTCTCACCTTAAATATGTCCATTTGCCGGATATTATATCTCACTTGGCCAACTTGTTTTTTTTTTTTTAAACTACATTTTTTTGGTAACACTTAACAATTAGGTTCATTAGCTAACATTAGTGAACTACCTAGTTAACATGAACTATGAACAATACTTCTTCAGCATTTATTAATCTTAGTTAATATTAATTTCAACTTTTACTAATATATTATTCAAATCAATGGTTGTATTTGTTAACATTAGTTAATGCACTGTGAACTAACATGAACAAACAATGAACAGCTGGATTTTTATTAACAAAGATTAATAAATTCTGTACAAATGTATTGCTTATTGTTAGTTCATACATTAATGTTAACTAATGAACCTTATTGTAAAGTGTTACCATTTTTAAAAAAAGAAGAAGAAATATCTGTTTGATTATGGTTTCATACTGTATAAGACCCTTAATATGTTTTGATGTTGAGAGACGTCTAAACCAGTGGTTGTGAACTGGTGGGTCACAGTAAAAGCGGTCTGTCCTGATGGGAAAACTGCTGAATGCAACTAATCCTGCATAGTGCAGTGGATAGCAAACTAAATAAGCAAAGGCTTATCAGCTTAAAAAGACAAGAGAAAATGCCTCTGGATGTTTTGTATGTTGATGTCAGAGGTGTAATATGGATTATACTAATGCAATATTTGACCAAGTGTTGGGCTGGTATTTCTTCTACAGCCTATATGTCATAATTTTGGGTCAAGACTTCATGTAATCCCAATGCAAGCGATGGGATCTGAAGCAAAACCAGTTGCGAGCCAGTGCACTAAATCACTGTCAAAGAGTGCACACTTTTACTCTGTCGTAAAATAAAGAGGGAACACAACGGCCTAGGCTGGAGGTCAGGCAGAAGCAGCGGTGATTTCTGGAAGATTTACGCTTGTCCTGACAGCAGGATTTTTTTAACCTGTCCAGACACTATTCTTTTATATTGCTGCCACTTTGCTAACAAGGTCTCTCAGGACCATTGAAACTCTACCACCCAGCTAACAGGGAACGGTCCCAATACTTTCACTAACGCTCCTTGCAAGTTATGGAAATGGTAGGACAAAACGTTCTGAACGTTTATGGAATGTTCCTAGTTAATATACGTTCTTGTAATGTTGAGAAAATGTTCTCAGAACAACGTTTTTGGATTGTCGTTATGACATTATTTCTGCTTGATGAATGTTTTTTAGAAAATGTTCTTAGAATAACATCCGTATAATGTTATTATTATTTGCTGAACGATTTCTTAATGTGATCATAAAACGTTATGAGTGCAACGTTTATGGAACATTGTAGATTCTTAATTTCTATGCTAACTATTAATTCCGTAACATTATTTCTGTAATTGTAATTTCTGTGTGAATGCATTAGAAACGGTTCACAATTTGTTAACATTAAATAAGCTGTTAACATGGACTAACAATGAACTTCTACAACATTTAATAATGCTATTTAATGCTAGTCGCAACATATTTTAAATCAAAGGTTGTATTGTTTAGTGTATATTCATGACGCAATGCAAATGTATAAAAGTTTGGGGTCAGTAGTTGTTATTTTCTGGAAAGAGATTAATACTTTCACTCAGCAAGGACACATTAAATTGATCAAAACTGATAGTGACGAAATGTTACAAAAGATCAATGCTATTGTTTCTATTTGTATTTTCTATTTTTTTTGTATTTCTTGTACTTTCTATTCATCAAAGAATCCTGGAAAAAAAACACAGTTTCCTCATAAATATGACCAGCACAACTGTAATATATGTGTTTTCTCATCCTCTCTTGACATGTCTGGTGGTGTATTAGACCAGTAGGTGTGTGTACAGACCTGTGGTGCAGAGAAATATAAGCATTGGACGGGTGCCAAAAAGATTCCTGGGACGCTCTGGATTTTTCAATGACAAGGAAAATACACTCAGAAAAGAGACTTTTGCATGAATGATTCGGAGGTCGATAGGTGTTAAAAAGTTCACCAGAAGAAGTTGACCTCCTGCTGATCTGGCACGCTCCTCCCCAGACGGGATGTCTGCATTACTGAGACGTCTGAGCAAGCAGGAGCCAAATATTGTTCAGGGTGATCTACTTTCTCCACACACACATGTATATATAACTGCATACGCATGATGTATATATATAATGTTCACACGCAGCATGTTCCTCGTGGCTTGCTGAATAAACCGAACCTGGAAGACATTTCCCTGTATTGTGTCACCTGACACTTTTGGGTTGCACCAATCAGGATTAAATCACGGTATATCTATTAATTCTGTTGCACCAAACTTTAAACTTTGTTTAAAAATAAGCAGACTGTGTCTAAACTACCATTTTGATCATGATTTCACCTATTCATTTGTTACAGTATTCATCTTTTTAAGTGTAGTTAATAAAAATACAACTTTGCATTGTTTCAGTGAACATTAACTAAGATTAATTAATGTTAACAAATGGAACCGTATTGTAAAGTGTTACTGCAGTTGCTTTCTTTACGTTAACATCTTATATAAGTGTGTGCCCAACTAAAGTTATTCCACGTATTTGAAAGTGTTGTTAGTCAGTGCATACGCTTCTGTTATTGGCTAATGAATTAGTTAATGTGTGTAGAAACAGTTTGTGCAAGTTTTAACACGGCAGAGAGTGATTTAATAGACTGACCTCTATAATAAGTAACCGGGTTGGCTATGTGTGTTTTGGGTGCAGATATCAGGAGTGTTTCAGACCTCTCTGTGCTCGAGTGATTATCAGTCCAGCACGGATCCAACCCTATTACTGCCATATTGATACAGCGAAGCGGGCGTCCTAAGACACGCCGGACCAATCCCTGCCCTAGGAGAGGGACATTAAACACCGCCTGCATGGGCTCCGTTCATTTACCACCCCTCATGCTACACCTCCCCCTCAATTGCACAATCCATAACCCCCCAACCCCAAGTCCAATCCTCATTCCAGGTCTATCGATTGTGGCCGTCTGCTGCTCGGACCTGTCGCCGGCTCTGGCGATGTGAGCCGGCCCTGACCTGACTCCCGACAACTCGAGTTTCTGATTGATTCCACAGAGCGAGTGTTTGCTTTGATCGCTGGATTGGTTCAAATATCAGCGTTTATATAATGCCCCCATACCAACAGTGATAGATCCAGTAGTGATAGATGTGAGCGTGGTTAAGAGGGTGGTGATATTCCAGTGGCTAGCGTATACACATTAGTGTTGGACCATATGAAAATACATGACTTATAAAGTTTCATCACCTCTGGGTATCAAGGTCCAAAGCAACATCAAGCAGTCACAACAATAGTCAGTGGAGGTTTATGCATTTGTGGATTGTGGATTCCATGTATAATAATGTACACCGTAGAGGTCAGTTTATTCAACAGCAATCTAAGTGACCGTCCCATGGATATTTTGGTGATGTTTTCACCTCAGTTTAGAGGATTCTGTCAAAGTCCTTGGACATTATCATGGAAGTGGCCTCAACTACAATATGATGGCCAATTTATATTATAAATAAACTAGTATAATTGTATTACTCTGTTGTGCTTATCGAACCAATTTAATAAAAAGACCAATCCAAAAAGGCAATATATCCCATACTGTAAAGAGATGAGAGACACACCATACGTGAAAGTTAACGAACAGAGAATGAATGTGAGGGTTCAATTAATATAGCAAACACAAACAAGACTAATTAATACACACAGCTGAAACCAAAAACACAAATGATGAGCGGGAAACAGGAAAGGAATGAAAACATATACTAAAAGGCAGTGAATAACAAAATTAACAAACATAACTGTGACATTTACGTGTTAACTTAAAGCCAATGGACTTTATGCACAGCTGCACTACTTCCTGAACTTTAGCCAGCTCCTTTGTTTCCTGTCTGCCATTATTGGACAAACTGATTAATCCAGGTGTGCCTGACCAACAACAATAATCAGACACACCTGGATTAATCAGTTTGTCCAATAATGGCAGACAGGAAACAAAGGAGCTGGCTAAAGTTCAGGAAGTAGTGCAGCTGTGCATAAAGTCCATTCACACCGCACAGAAAAAGTTTAGGGTGTGTTCACACTTGTAGTTCGGTCCGCTTGTTCATTTGGTGTGGACCAAAACAAAAATATTTTGGTCCGCTTAGTTATTCACATTGTCATTTATGCTAAAGATACTGAACCTTAAGGCACAGGGATAAGTTCACAATCAGATCTGTTTTTAGTCTGTTTTTAGCCCTTGGTCTTGGCATTGCTGGAGCAATTTAGATCTAACCCCGTACCAATCCACACCCTAATGGTGCGTTCACACCAAACGCGAAGTGTATATTCACATCGCGTTACTCGCTCTAGATTACTCGCGGGATGTTTCTTGTTTTTCACATCACTCGCACGAATAAAAACATTGTGCGAAAAGTAGTGTCTTCACACACAACAGTGATAGTACCTGGACGCATCAATGAGCTCTTCGCTGATTGGCTCGCGGAACTAAGCATCATGCGAATTATCCGCTTGAGTTGAAATTGTTGTAATTTTCACCACCAAACCCTGAACCTAACCAAACAGTCTACTAATATTCTAATGAGAGTTAGTGGACATGTTAAGGAATTGTTCAGAAACACAGTACGACAAATTTACATTAATACATCAAATCAAGTCATCAGATTAATGACTCTCACACTGAAGACAAATAAAAAAAGCAAATAAATAAATAAATAAAATAGACTTTGTCCAGGTTTGTCCAATCTGTCCAATACTCCTGGAGGGCCAACAGTCTCTAGAGTTTAGTTCTCACCGGGAAAACCTTGATCAGCTGGTTCACGTGTGTTTTCTTAAACACGTAGTACATTGATTAGTCACAACTGTTTCCCAAAACCGCATTAACATGGACACACTTCCGTCGTTTGAACCACGTCGGTTCAACAATGCAGAACTGTCATGTGCAGCTGGTGGAGAAATAACTTTTGTTAATTAATCGATTCAAGATCACAATTCATGTCAGATTATAGTTAATTTAGCCTACACAAACAACAGAAAGCCGTTCATTTCATAAAAGCATACAGTGTGAAATTGGCATACAATTTACTCCCCATGCATGTGGTTCATTCAGTCAATGTAACGCCTATTCAATAATATGTTTTGTGCTTTATTACTTTTCTGATTAAACAAATTTTCAATTCTTTATAACTTTATATAAAAAATAAATGCCATTTTGATGCTCTTTAACGTGGTGTAACTATAGCCTCCTCAGATTAATAATCTCTTCTTCTTTACTACTAGTTATAGCACCAAATAAACTTAAAAATGAACATCAGAAGGAATGTTAAAAGATACAGTTCAACTTACTGAAATACAACATGTCTTCATAATCATAATTTTACAACATCATCATTTTACATTTACCTCAGGAAAAGCCATTCAAAGACCATAAACTTGACAGTTAGCTAGAAAGAGGCTGTCACGTATTGCTCCGAGACTTTAGGTTGAAGATCCAAAGACAGCTTTATTGAGGGTAATCCATAATCATAATCCATAAATTAAAACCCACGGGCAAACAGTCCAAACGTAAAACAATGTCCAAGACATGCAGATCCAGGGAAACATGCAGAAGATCAAAACCAAGACAGGGAACCAGGGTAAGACTCAGAAATGCAGTGTGACACTAAACATACAAGACTTTGCAAAGAATGAGTGAAAACACAGATCTTATAAAAGACAAACACAAATGAGTTAATCACACACAGGTGGAAGTAATGAGTCGAGGCAATGGATTATGGGAAGTGTAGTCCATGATGAGATAACCAAGACAGAAGGAGCGTGGATGTAACAGAAGCATTTTGATGAATAAAGTATATTACATATTCATCATGTTTTTACTTAACCTGTTGTTTTCATTATATTTAATGTACTATATATGTTTGAATAAATCTGTCATGAAAACAAGTAGCCTATATTTCAACAGTGGACTGGAGTAGAAACATAATTATATAGTTAAACATTTGATATAACAACAATTTTATGTACAATTTTAATGTTTATAAACACTCAGTGTAATAAATAAATTGTTAATAAATTTGATTAATTAATTGATTATTACAAATTTTTATTTTTGGTTTTCGGACAAAAAATTATTTGGGAGCATTCCTAGTATTTATGTTTTTACTTGTGTCTGACCTCAATGGACTGAGTGAAAAAAAAGAAACCTGAAAATATTGGAAAATAAAGAAGGTGGAGCCTCTGACCACACCGCCTGTGTGTGTCCATAATCGCCACTGACCAATGACAGTTCAAAGGTGTTTAACTGCCGGCGCAAAGCTTTCCTGAAAGTTTGCCATATTTTTGCCAGATTTATTTTGACCAGTAAAAAGTAAAAAAAATTTTTTTTTACAAAAGGCATGGTTTATTTTTTTCATAATTCACGAAGAAGTTTCGAGATAGATTCATCTAGATGGTTCTTAGCATTAAACCTTAGTTTGGGTATCCCCGGTTTAAGCCATGGCTCGCATTCATTCGAACTCGACATGTCTTAAATGGTGACAAGACACTCAGGAGGAAATTGCATTTGGCATCAGCAAGTTTTTAATGGATGCAAATGAGACTTTTAGCGAATAACGACTTGAATTTGTTGTATGACTTTTTTTCTTACAGCTGCCATATTGTGCATTACAGCTTCTCCCATTCATGTTTCTGCACACGACCATCTCCTCATACGGTCATACAGTACGATACAGTATATCAGGGTTTATGTGCCAGCTGGCTGTGATCTGGCATGTCTTGTTATACCTGTAAGGGAAGCTTCATTGTTTCACAGAAGGCATCGGGCTGAGTGACTTGGCAGATGTAGAGGGTATGTGCAGCAGGTATTAAAATCAGAGGCCTCATTAAACTTAGTAATTTACATTCCCTTCCTCTCTCTCTTTAAAGCGGGCATATCAAATCACGCTGGTCATGCGAAGGGCCATTAATTGCTGGTAATGTAACAGCTGCGCGAGTGAAGAGTGGGCCCAAGATGCACCCAAATAACAGCAAAACTGTCACTGACATTTCATCATCGCGTCTGCCATTTCGCCAAGTCTTAAATTTCCCCAACAAGCTGCAGGAGCTACCAACGTGGACCTCTTAATGTCCCATATTTCTTTCTGTTCTGAATGTGCCTCTCTCTTATTTCCCCAACAAAGTCAGAATATATTTTGTCACATAAACAACATCCAATCAGATGGAGAAATTGGAGTGATCAGGTTGCTTGTAAAGGCAAGTCCCACATTACCATCACAGGTGCCAGAGCAAGTGTCAAATCTGGCCCCGGTCCAAGCACATCCACGGGAGAAATGGCAGTTCTGCAATGGAAAAATGACGACTTGAACCAAGAAGCACCAATGGTCGGACAACGCCTCACTACCTACAACTACAGGTTCTCAGGACAACAACAAATCTAGATTGTACAAAACTAAATGCTTTCAGTATAATCTGTCTACACTGGAAGCATGCATGTCATACTTGTGCGTTTTCTCTGATCGGATAGCTATCAGATCATTAACAGACCAGATGTAAATGCCCTCTGAATTGGATTTTAAATCCAATCTCTTAAATCACTTCAGGAGGCATTCCAGATGAAACTGGACAAGTGTAAATTGGTTATTGAAGCCACACATGTAGATTTACTCCTCCCAAAATGTCAAAAAATAATCGTGTGTTATAGGCTATAAGAATGTCTTTTCTTGCTGTCATTTCTGGAGAAATGTATTGAGTATAAGTATCAATTCTGTCTTTAAAATATAGTGAAGTAAAAGTCAATATTATCTACATACTTAAGTAAAGTAGAAATATCCCAAAACTGTATACTTAAGCATTTGCACTAATAATGACTGAATTAAATTGCACTGGATGTTAAATAATGTTCTCAAAACTCATAAAAAGGCTGCTTTATATGTAATAACATGAATTTTGCTTTAAAAGTCAATGCAAACACAGGTTTGCCAATCGCATGGCCAAGAACCAGCACCATTATGGTGGACAAGGGATATTTAGGTCAGGGCTATCTTAAATTAACGGGTTCTTGGGCAATATTGGGTAACACTTTATTTTTATATCCTTTTGACTATAAGTAACATTGCACCTACATGCCAACTTACTCACATTTGATTATTACCCGAGTAGCCTAGTAGACTGTTAGGGGTAGGGGTTGTAGAATTAGAGGTTATGGTTATAGAATAAGTTGACGTGCTAAAGTTACTTATAGTCAGTATAATGTGGGGAGCATCAGAATAAAGTGTTAGCAGATATTAAGCAGACGGTGGACTAATACTCTAATGAGAGATAGTTGAGATGTAGTTGCAAAGTTACTTATAAATGTCTAAAGTGGACCATCAAAATAAAGTGCATCCCAATATGTCTATGGATAGGGCCTATTGTCGTGTTGTCCATCATTCCTGGCTGCCCCCATCTGACAACAAACCGGTTGAACTTATGTTTGTTGTCTTTGCAATGTGGCAGACATTTTCTTTCATCGACTGCATGTTGAATTTGGCATAATATGTTCAACAGGACATCAGAATTGGGACGTTGAATGCCAGATCTGAGCTTCCCTCTTGTGTGGGCGAGACGTCTCTTGACTTTATCCCTGTGACAATGGACTCCTTTGTTCATCTTCAAAGCAGAGGTTAAAGGATGAAATACAGTACGAGTTTTACAGTGTGGCATTTCACTTGCAGTTTGTTCTCGCAGACTTAGTCTTAGTCTCATCAGCCACATCCTCAATCCCTCCAGCCATTAAACTGGAGACAGGCTTTTAATCAGCTTGATTTTTAGCCCTTGATGTTGCCCCTCGTCTTGGCCATACGGAAGGATCTGTGACAGGTGTGTGTGTGAGGAAAAGAGATAATGTTTCGACATTTAGTTGACAGAGAGTAAATAGACAGCTGTTTGTGTTCACAGTTGTGTTGGTGGCCACTACAGATATAAGCACGCAATGGTTTACAGTCAGGCTGAGAGGGACTTTGTAAACAGTGCACTGGTTGACAGACTAAGGCCATGCATACAATTAAACAAAGCCTTATAACATTTCTCTATACCCTGTGTGACCTTTCACCCTGCTCAGACTAGCGTCAAACAGTACTTACTCCTGCGAGATAACATGAGATGGTGTGGTGGGGGTCAAATGGTTAAAGTCCCCCTGTGGTGAAAATGTTGTTTAATGTTGTTTATATGTCTATGTAGCGTTTTTAATATGCTTTATTAAGACAAACCATGTGCAAATTCATCAGTCGAATTTTCTCCTTAAAACTGCAGTGAACCAAAGTCTCAAAAACACAGTTTGAAATCGCTGGTAGTTGTCAAACTACCTTGTAACCAATCAGATCATTAGGTGGGCGGGGCTTTAGCCAGGTTTTCCCGGTATATTTTTCTGTTGATTTGAAAAATTGGGTACATTTAGCAATATAGTGGATGTATGCTGTATATTATGATGTTATGATGAATATATGCCTTTGTTCAAAGCGTTTCTGATGATTGTTAGAAGGCGACTGTATGACTCTGAGATGTCGAACGGGAACATGGTTTGTGTAACATTAGCAACACATTATTAGCCATTTGATAACGTTGTCAAGCAAAAGGCTAATCATATTAATTACCGTTATGTGTCTGACGTTATAAAAAGCGAAACCATTGTGCAGCGTTTACCTCAGTAAGTTGACCAAGTGGATCTCTGAGTGAGTGGAGGCGGGGCTAATTAGCATATTCATAGAACCGTGTACTAATTGAGGCAAGGGTGTAGAGTTACATTCAAGCTATTTTAAGGCATGGAGACATTTTTTTCACATGAAAAAACTTTTAAATATGTAATTTTGGTGATTTTGGTGAGTTTTAAGGGATACAATTATTGACTACAGGGGGACTTTAAAGAGTTCAATGGTATACCTATCCCAGCTTATTGATGTGCAGAAACAGCCAAGTAAGCCATCAAAAGTTGATTTCTCAAAGAAGTGTCAGATTTTTTAATGGAATATTGCAGCATTTATTATAAATGATTAATCCGTGCAAAGTAGTCGATTGTCTATTGTCGAGTTCACGCGCGTGAACATAGATAACTAAACCTATGCGCGTGAACTCGACAATCGACTACTTTGGACTTCGACCAAAAACAGGATGTAAATGGAAGTCCAAAGTAGTCGATTGTCGAGTTCACGCGCGTGATCATAGTAACTAAACCTATGCGCGTGAACTCGACAATCGACTACTTTGGACTTCGACCGAAAACAGGAACTAAATACAGGTATGTGCACTGGCTGATATAACATCATTTTTATTCATATCTTTCACATCTACTGCAGTCAGATTCACTCGTGTTCACTCTGAAGGAATCACTCAACATGGCTGGGCACTTGTAATGACACATCAAGGATGATAAGACTAAGAACTGGTTAAGTTTAAAACTTGCCCCATTCAAGTCAATAGGGTGTAAATTTTAAAAATAGGATAACACGGTGTAGGCAACACCGATTTGTGTCGTTGTTCTCTGTATTGACAGCACTCCAAATTTACTAAAAATTGAGCTCAATGTTAAAATTGACCGGAGTTCTCCTTTAAGGGGACAAAATGGCCCCATAAGATGGCAATATCCGAAATCCTTGTCCGTGTGGGGACATTTTTTTGTCTCTATGAGGAAAACAGCTTATAAATGAGAATAAGAGATGCTTTTTGAAAATGTAAAAATGCAGAAAGTTTTCTGTGATGGTAGGTTTAGTGTAAGGGGAGAGAATAAACATTCATACCGTATAAAAATCATTATGCCTATGGAAAGTCTCCATAATACATGAAAACACATCATGTGTGTGTGTGTGTGTGTGTGTGTGTGTGTGTGTGTGTGTGTGCTTGAGTGCATGAGAGTGACCAACTGTCTGTGATGAATGTGAGTGTGGTGCTAAAGGCAGGTGCTTTCTCTGCAGGGGCCACATAACCACAGCATGTTTGACATCATTACAGACACACTGTCTCAGTATCAGGTTCCCGTCACAGGACGAGGCGACCCGTGTGCCGAGGGCGAACGGGACCACACAAACGAAACGAGACCCCGGCCCTGAGCCAGGTACATCCAGTGCCGTGTCGTCGGACGAGAGGAGAGGCTGGCGGGATCTGGGATCTGGGATCTGGGCTGACCGGCGTATGTTTACCGAGGGGTCGGGAAGGGTGTGAGTTGGTTGAGGACTGACACCTCTGACCCCCTGCATCGCTACGTCTTTATTTCATGGCTGACAGAGTGAATGCCAGAGACACGGATGGAATTCTGTCTCGGTCTCTGATTTACGACTCTCAGCTGCTCCGCACTAATTCAGCTGCCAGCTGCGCTTCAGATGGGCCTTAAAGACAGAGATGAAGACGAGAAATGAGGGAGAAGAGATGATAAAGAGAGAGGGAGAAATGGAGACTGGACAGGAAAAGGAGACCCAAACGAGGGTTAAAGAAAATAAAAGAGAAAAGTAACACTGATAACTACAGCAAATGCGACCAGCAACAAACAAAAAACAATGGCTGTGTTACTACTATTTTAAAGCCTGACATGAAATAATACACTCTAAAAAAATGCTGGGTTGTTTCAACCCAATTTTGGGTCAAATATGGACAAACCCAGCTGTTGGGTTAAATTTTTTAATTACATTTTTAACCCAACGTTTGGGTTTGTCCATATTTGACCCAAAATTGGGTTGAAACAACCCAGCATTTTTTAGAGTGTAGTCAGAAAAAAAAAAAAAATATATATATATATATAATATATAATATAAAAAATGTTTTTAGTCGAGTGTCAGATTTGACATCAGGCTTTTATGGCAGATGAAGTGAGCTATGGAGCTCATACTCGATAGAAAATATGCAATTTGGTGCTGATATTTATAAGTACAATAAGTAAGATGAAATTATGATGCTTGTAATGTAAATCAATGATATCTTTATGGCAGTTTAACAGACTACTTACATTAAATCATATAAATATCAGTTGACACTTTATCTCTCAATAATATGTCTGAGTAAGATCATATTTTAATGCTTAGTTTTATTATCAAAGCTCTGTATTTTTTATTGAGGTTTGGGCAATGCAATATTATTGAGATATGAACAAATAAATTGTCCAATTTTTTTTTTCGATGGATCACATTTGATATTCACATTTGAACATGATTTTTCTGAAAAGTTATGTACGGATAATCAAGTAAACAAAAAGTTGCTTCAGTCCAGTAAGTGTTTGTCTTCACATATTACTGACCATATAAAATATATTCTCACGTTTACTTTATAAAAATCAGTTTTGATCATGTTGATAAGGCCTTAGAAATCAAATATGCATATCAAATATAATAGAGAAGGCTTTATAGGGTTAAAGTCACCATGAAATTAATATTGACAATTCTTGTTTTTTTAAAGGAACATTGCCTTGTTTATTATATATATCAATGCACATCATTGTTGTAAATTCATGTCCCTCATAAACTTTAATCAGAATAACTCTGATGACGAGGGCGGGGCAACCTGTCACTCACATGAGATCCACCAATAGCAAACCACAAACCATCCAATCAATTCCCCACGGACAAAACCAAGTCCCGCCCTCATTTGTTCTTGTTCTAGAAGCCGTTTCATTTGGATATACGTCACAATAGGGAAGAAAAGACTTCAATTTTATGCTATTATGCTATTCTGTGTCATGGTCTACAGAAAAACATCAGTCAAGATGAAGGCAGATTAAATATGTGGAGGGAAACAGGCACAAACTGTTAAGAAAGTAATCTGAATTCAGCGTCAACGCTCACCATTGATCTAAGCTGGAGAGAGAAATCAAAATGTTTGGCTTATTTTAGCCAATTAGCTGCGAGAGAGCCGATTGTGTGAGCACTATTGAGCGGCGCGCTGCTGAAAGCACTTATTGTCAGCATGCTCAGTTTGAGATCAATGCGGCGCTGTGATAGGATTAGCCGTGTTATCGATGCAGTGCTCTAATATATTAACAGGCTAATTAACAGTCTGTCTGAGGCAGAGGGATGCGATGTCATGTGACACCTCGAGAGAAAACATATATATAACCAACAGTGACCAACCTTTTTTTCCCCTCGAAATTAAACACAGTCTTTTTGTTCAGTTTTGGTGCCAACAAAAAAACAGAAAATGGGCAAAATGCAGTTTAGCATTTTTAAATGTGTATTAATTCATATAAATTCATCAAATCATAGGGCATCAATTAAGGCACTTACCTAAAAACGTGTACTTCTAGAGTAAAATGATAGCTACAGCATAAAATGTTTTAAACTATATGCTGTTGATCCAATTAATAAAATCAGATGCAGATTCATTGAGAATTCTCATTATTCTGTCTATAAAGATTCAATAGTTAAAGAATAAAAAATATACACGTATTGAAACCAAACATTTTACAAAAAAAAAAGTCTGAATATTGTTTTGCCTGTGTGTGATTTTTGAAGGCATTTTTGAAGGCTGTACGCCATGAATTATTAAACCATCATGTCAGCATGGTTTAATCAATAGACATTTCATTTGTTAAATCATTATCACTTAAAGTATGATTATCATAAGCCTGACAATCTTTCGTAGTTAAACAACAACACGCATAAAAAGAAATACGCCGAAAACGCTCAGAGTTCATCATTCTAGCTGCTAGCGGTTTCCTCGGGTGAGACGCACCACCGTAGAGACGAGAATCAAAGCATTGTCAAACACTGTCACGTTTAGGAGATCTGCGCTCCTGTTAACTGTTTAAAGGGACTTTACTCCTGTGAAGAGCTTTGTCTTTTGTCTGTGGGTGGAGACTGGCTAAGCGGAGCTGCTTTGTATTTTCTCCGGGCTTTGTGCCTTTGGCTGCCATATGGGGGAGAGAAAACAGCCATATAAGTACTTAAGCAAAGTTTATATTTGCACAGGAATTTTCAGGGCTTTGCTTCACTTCAGTGGAAAAACAATAACCAGGCAGACGGGATGCTACCATTATAAGCACTTATGCAAAGTTCATATTAGCAATGGAAATTTTAACCTTGGCATGAATGTCCAAGAAGCTGTCTATAATGCAGGGAGGTTTTGAAATCAGAAGCGATTGGCCACCCCTCTCCCCATCTCGCCAGAAGAAGAAAAAAGAAAGAAACACAACCCTGCGCCTTGACATTTATGTGCTGTAAAATAGGGGGAAAACTGAGCCGTAAACATGTTATTTTTTGCCATCCTATTCTGTGGTTTGAGCTCCTGTCGTCTATATAACTGTGCAGTATTTTTCCCAGATTAAGCAATATATGTGTAAGTGGTTTATAGGTAAGTGCTTTTGATGTGCTCATGTTACTTTAATTTAATGGTAAACTAGTATTAATCCAGCTGAGAACATTAACTGATAATTAATTATGTTGTTTGCATTTCAAGAAAAAAAAGGCTTCACAAGTAAAGTGTCAGGGGATGGCTTGCAGCACGCACAACAAGACGTAGGAGTAGCACAACAAACAGTCTTTATTTACAATAAGGAACAGTCAGGAGAGAAATAGGAGAAATTGCAAACCAACATAATTCATAAATCAGAGATGAAAGCTTTAGCGTAAGTTCTGCCGGGAAGACTCAATTGTTTCGTCACTCATTACCTTCTCATCTATCCAATCGTGTTCTAATACTTGTAGTATACAAGATCAGTGCTTACACATGTCTGGTCCCTTCACCCCCATCCTCCCCACCACCACCAGGATGGTCCCTTAAAGCTTCAGCGAGGTGGTTGAGATCTTCGCCCAGCAGTTCTCGGCTGCACAGAAGCAGACGGAGGTTATTAATGCCACAGCCAGCGGTACCCAAATTATCAATAAAGAGGGCATGGACGACAC
>NC_136885.1:4557537-4697537 GCF_949152265.1 Phoxinus phoxinus
TGAGATGCAAGACATTATTTGCCTGAAGAATTAAGATCCGTCCGAATATCTGTTATTTGTTCGACCTCTAAATGACTGCTATAGTGGCCATACGGTTCATAGAAACAGGAACGTGCTCTTTTTTAAATGATGAGTGATTCATAATACTTTGTTTGGTAGCACTTTATTTTAAGGTGATGTAACTACATTGCTGTACTGAGTAATATTAATTTATTAATTAACTTACTATATAGTTACTGTTAGGATTAGGTTTATGGTTATTTATTTATAATTATGCATATTTTACTGTTATTACTATAGTAAGTACATGTAGTAACAAAATAAAGTGTTACCCTTTATTTTTATTTAGTCCTGTTCCACATATAAAATGTATTATTAATACCCTGAACCTATACGTCTAAAACTAACCTTAACCAATATACTTTCTTAGGTAAGAACACTGTAAGGGCACATACTATAAAATAAAGTACAGAACAAATTATACAAAATACTTACTATTTATTGATTGAAGTGATTGATTGATTAAACTGGTTGTCTGGAATTTTTCCTGGTGATCTCAATAACAATAATATATGTTTGTACAGATAAAAAGTACAGATATGGCCACTTTCCAACTTTCCCACACACACACACACACACACACACACACACACACACACACACACACACACACACACACACACACACACACACACACACACACACACACACACACACACATACACACACACACACACACACACACACAATCAATCAATTAAAAGGAATTAAATACAGATAAATACCAGTGGAATTAAAAACATGAACAATCTGTTTAAAAAACATGTAAGTCATGGCCGGATGTGCGGGATCTTTCAAAATTGTTAGACATTTTCTCTGCAAACGTGAGACATAAACGTCATCATTGGTGGAAAGATCGTATAACCTATAATCTTTTCGGCAGATCGTACTATATTACCAATCTGACTTCTCTGCTGAGCTGTGGAGTTGCCAAACCACACTGCGATCGAGAAAGTGATCACGTTTAGCTCTATAAAAACTGAACATCTTCAGATACGCAGACATTTTTAAGCTGTTTTAAGAAGAGAAGGCTTTGATGGGATTTTTTTTTTTTTAAATAATGCCACTTAGATTATCCCATTTCAATGATGCAGAGATAGTGGTCCCAAGAAACATAAAACTATGTACATTTTCAATATCCTAACCATGAATGACATTTTTTTTCTGCAAAAAAAAACTATTTCTAAGACATTCAGTTTAAGATTATGTGTACAGCTCCATTCAATCAATGCAGATAGTCCAATTCATTATTGTATGTTATCAGGCCAATCAATGTATAATCTGAAAACAAATGCTAAATTTCCACCAATACAATTACAATACACAACCTTGTGGAGTCCCAACACTTATTGTCCTGCGACTCGAAAATGTGTTGTTAATTTTGACTATTTGTGAAATATTCTGCAGAATCTAAAGAGCAAGGGAGTGCTCTTATTTGTGACCAGATGTGTAAGATACATCATCTGAAAGTTGAATAAATAAGCTTTCAATTGATGTATGGTTTGTTAGGATAGGACAATATTTGGCCGAGACACAACTATTGAAAATCTGGAATCTGAGGGAGCAACAAAAATCTAAACATTGAGAAAATCTCCTTTAAAGTTGTGCATTTATGTTCACGATTGTGCTGCATTCACTCACAAAAATACATGTTTTATATATTTACGGTAGGAAATGTACAAAATATCTTCATGGAACATGATCTTTACTTAATATCCTCATGATTTTTGGCATAAAAGAAAAATAGATAATTTTGACCCATACAATGTATTGTTGGATATTGCCACAGATATACCCGTGCGACTCCAGACTGGTTTTGTGATGCAGGGTCACATTTATCAAAAAGTTTAACTTGAACAATTGTATTAAAGGCAGCTTTATAGTCCCCAAAAGAGCTCTCGCACAGAGACCAGGAGCTTCAATGTGTTGTAAGATTGAATGAAGAAAGACACAGAAGCACATCTTGTTATAATATTGTACTTACATTTACAATACAAGTATGAAATTACATATGTGATCACACTATTACAACGTACTCATCCCTCCCAAACTCAAAAGCAGTTGGAAAGAGTTTGCACATGTATGTACATATAAAGCCTGTTCAAAGACTCTTAAAAAAAAGTGGGAACAAATGGTTCATACTCCAAATAGCAATTTTTCCATGTAACTTTCACAAGTCATTGAATGTTGCATCAACCAAATTGTGTGCCGACATTCAGCAGCTCTTGTACGTCACACGCCGAGATAAAAGAAGTCAACAGATGCATGCAAACTTCTTATGGTACATCTGGTTTGAGTAATATTTACTAGTAATTGACTGGCATTTACAGCCGGTTTTATTTAACTCAACTTATATATTTTGCTTACTTTGTAGAAATGACACATTTATACATTTTACATTTTATACTTATACATTTTATACCCCTCACTATTTAACAACAAATGACCACAAATTGACATATTGAACCCAACAAGAACGATTCTATTCTTGTTAAGATCAAGTTATAACTCTAAGTTAAAAAGCATTATGCATATTCCTAGGCAGTTTTCTGAGCATGCAGAGAAGTCATCAGACCTAATGACTCCCATGGGACTAGAGCCGATATCATTATCAATCTCCCACTATGTTTAAGAGTTGGCAACAGGGATTGTGGGTTGAGGCACAGGCGTTCAGCAAACATAAACCCATGCAGATGCAGGAAATCAGTTGAAACGTGAATTAAGACTTTTCCCCATCAATGCGTCCAGGTTTTGTGCTCTGCGAGTTTGAGCTACTTTCAAACGGTGGCCCAGCCATGAAGCGTTGTGTGAAGATGTTGAGGTGCAGGTGTGGCTGAGATTATAAACCGTTCACCTTTGCATTTTGTCAGAGTTTAGCATATTATCATTTTTGAATGGAAGCTTGTTTCCGCCACAGGATAAAACATTTTAAAAGATAATTGCGACTTTTTATAAAGTCAGAATTGCATGATATAAAGTCAGAATTGCATGTTATAAAGTCACAATCGCATGTTATAAAGTAAGAATTGCATGATCACAATTGCATGATATAAAGTCACAATTGCGTGTTATAAACTCAGAATTGCATGATATATAAAGTCACAATTGCGTGTTATAAAGTCAGAATTGCATGTTATAAAGTCACAATTGCATGTGATAAAGTCACAATTGCATGTAATAAAGTCACAATTGGATGTTATAAAGTCAGAATTGCATGATATAAAGTTGCATTTGCATGATATATAGTCAGTTGCATGTTATAAAGTCAGAATTGTAATGATAGCTTGATAATCTGCTAGGCTATATACGGTAATGTGTAGAGCAACGTATACCTGTTTGTGGCAGGCGTAGCTAATAAGAGATATACGGTATTCGGTCGACACAGTTTTGTTCATGACGCTAGAAGTGGCGCAGTTGTCAATAAAGAACCAAAACGGAGCAACGCTTCCATTGCCTCATTTATACATGACATCCTAACATTACAAGAATTGCATGATATAAAGTTGCAATTGCATGATATATAGTCAGTTGCATGTTATAAAGTCAGTTGCATGTTATAAAGTCAGAATTGCAAATTATAAAGTACAATTGTAAGGAAAAAAAATGTTTTGCTTTAGAATTGCCAGTTTATATCTCACAATTCTGACTTTATAACACGCAATTGCGACTTAATATCATGCAATTCTGAGATAAAAAGACACAATAACCTTTTTTTTTACTTTTGATTGTGGTGGAAACAAGCTTCCATTTTTTTTGTAGCCAGTTTCATTTGATAATTAAATAATGAATCAGTTGTTGCTAGCCTATGTATAGCCTCCTTGGCAACGTGTTAGTTGGCTCATGCTTACAAACTGTGAGTTTTCCAAGGATTGTTTTGTCGGATCTTCCAATTAGCGTGTACTGGAAATTGGCAATCGGTCTAATGTGACTTGAACTTTGAGTCTGCGTTTGTAATTAAAGTTTCAATAGCGCCAAGATTAGCTACTGTTCCACGCGGTGTGGTCCCATTATCTCCTGTACATACTGTATGTATCTATGATTCAGAAGAGAACTGATGATAAATAAGGAGGGATGCCAGGAGCTAGCAGTGATAAAGAGGGATTTGAGGGAGGATTTTGGTGGAGTTTGCCTTCTAGTCTGTTTGTCAGAGCCTCATGTTTAGTGAAATGAGCCCTAATTATCATGATGGAAATAGCCATGGGCAGCGATAGCGAACAATAGTTAGCTTGTGCAGCGAGCGAATGCAGAGCTAAGCGCTCTCAGCTGTGCTCACAATGTCAACCTATTTACCTGCTTGTTGAAGCTCGCAGCCCCTGTGCTGGGAGCCTCCGCGTATTTACCCCAGAGATAGCCCTGAAATATCAGCCCTAATTGTGCGCTAATACAAACCGTGTAGCTATCAGAGACAGATTCCTCAGTACAAGCAGAGATAAGAGCATGTTTGCTCTCTCTAAGAGGGGGAGTCGCAGATAGCAGAGGCTATTTCAAAACGCTACGAACTGTTTTAAATATAAACGGTTAGATCACACACAGGACAGACTGGAAACATCACCAAAGTAAGCTATCGGGGAGAGCGGGGCACAACCTAGCGCTTTTAGACTTTCTCAGTTTGTGTAAACTTAGGGTTCAGAGTATTTAGTTTTTCCCCACAATAACTTCCCACATGTCCAGTACAATTATGTGGTTTTGTTTCATTAATACAGTGTATATTTTTTTCGTGATTCTCTGAAAGAATGAAAGTGAAATGTGACAACATGCCCTGTAACACGACCATATGACAGATTCAAATGTTATAATCAAAAATAAAACATAAACAAGAAAAACTAAAATATTTTCTCAATAAAACACAATTAACTTTTTCATTTAAAATAATGGCATTTTTGAATAATTCAAAATAAAGACTTTTTTTTTTTAGATTGACAACAAACACACCACAAAACAGGTATACAGCATAGTTCTATACTAATAATTATACATTTCTGAACATTGACTCTCATTCTTTATTCACCGTTTTCTCATGGTTTCTCAATAGAATTCATAAAAGTATAGAATATAATATAATAGCGGCTCATTGTAACGCAGTGTGACAACATTCCCCGCCTGCACTGTAAAACAATATTTTCATGATTCGTTATCACAACTTTTTATCTTTTATCAAATCAACTTCGATAACTAATGTGTGAAGATAACACACTTTTTTTGATTTTCTGTTTATTAAACCATTCTTCTTCATTGTATTAACTCAAAAAAAATGTATTACAATGAACTAAGGCAACCAGGTACTTGCTTTTTAAAGTTAAACCAACATTTTTTTTACAGTGTGTTAGCGAAGCATTACAGAACTATCTCAACTGTTAAATAACTTTTAAATAAACACAAAAACAGAGATGAAAATTAACATAAGTAAGAAATTTACTTTGGTTAAATAAATGTTCAGTGATATCTGAAGATTTCAGAATTTTTTTGATTTTTTCTCTTTATAGTGTTGATATGGCAAGTAAAAACACACAGTTTCGTCACGCTAGCATGTGTGGAAGTATTTAAAACAAGTGTGTGACAACTAGCCGGCGTTAGTTTGTGCCCCGCTCACCAATATACTCAAACAGCCTGCGGTTTACAGTGAGAGATAGACAGTTAGCTGAACCAGGGGAATCGTTACGTTTTTTTTCTCTGGCTGGCCGTAACATACTGAAGTTGTACAAGCGATTGTCAGTGAAAAGACCTTTTCCTCCAGCTCCACTGCTTACATTAACACTCGGTTTGGCTTTATGGCCTCCAAGCATATAAATCTCACCTTCGGGCTCCTGCCAGACTTCCTTTCGCTGTGAAGTAATGTGTGTTTGTTTTTTTGTTCAATGGTGAATTCTTTGATATATGCCTTCAGAACCATGTCGGAGGGTTAATTTGCTGAGAAATGAGGGCAAAGTGTAGAACAAGTAAATGAAACTGTAAAATAATGTCCGTCTGGAACTGAATTAACATGCCCAAACATTTCCAGCTGCATGCATTTATTGCAATTAAATGCAAATGATGTACATTTCACCCCCAAGAGTCTGGGAAGACGACTGCTCTGCTCTGCTTTGTGGTTTTGCTCCGCTGCACTTGTTTTACAAGTAGACCACTGGGAATAATTTACACAGAGTGGGCACACCGAATGATTAATGACTTAATTAATTGAAAGGAAAAGACTTCTCTAGTGTTCTCAAATGGCTTGAGTGAATACCTAGAACTTTCTTGCAAATATACTTACGGACATTTGCATCCCGGTTATTGCTAATTACTTGGTCGTTACACATCGAGATTAATTGCCAAACAGTTTAGTATCCTGGTAAACGTTTTATTGATAACTTGCAGTCTAAAGAAGAGCTTCTCAGCGGGTGGGGTGTGACCCAAAAATTGTCTGTTCAACTAATAGCAAATAGTGTCAACAAACAGAATTGCAAAAATTATGACACAAATGTTTTCTTAAAAAGGTATCTCGAATACTCAAATACCAAAAAAAATTATTTTGTTCATCTAAGAGCTTCTAAAATAGTTTGGCCCCATTGTAATGCACTTTCCACAGATCATTTGCTCTGAAAACTCACCGTTTACTGCCCTTCGTGTCCTTTCAAACCCGTGTGACTTTCTTTCTTTTCCAGATCACAAAAGATGTTTTTTGCTCATTCAATAAAAGCCAATAGAGTGCAAAAGAGCCCGCCCAGTTTTTCAGCCAATCAAATCAAGGGATTTTAAAAAAAGTCTTTGTTAAAGAGTTGTGATCCACCTTCAACACAAGCATATACCATCAATTACCAACCTCATAGCTCACAATAGATCTGTCTTTAACAGTTGGGTCATTGTTATGCCACTCTATGATACTGGATCCCATTGACTTTATTTGTATGGATACTAAGACATTTGTCGCAATATCTTCTGTTGTGTCTGACACCGCAGTTTCCCTCCATCTACCATTGTTTATCAAACAGAGAGTCCCGCCACAGACTCACGCCATTGGTTGAGCCGTCAGGACGCTCAAACAAGCACATGTTTTGATCTTTGGTGAGAAACTGCCTATGAGTGTCTAGTCTCTGCACATTTTTACTTAGTTTTGTTAAAGTCCCCTTGTAGTCAATAATTGTATCCCTTAAAACTCACCTTTGATCACCAAAATGACGCATTTAAATGTTTTTTCCTTGAAAGAAATTTCTTCATGCCTTAAAATAGCTTGAATGTAACTCGACACCCTTGCCTCAATTAGTATACGCAGTTCTATGAATATGCAAATGAGCCCCGCCTCCACTCACTCACTCACTCACTCAGAGATCCACTGGTTGACGATCACACGTTGATCTGATTGGTTATAAGCAGAGCCATAGAGATAAAGAGTTGCGACACTCCCATAGACCTCCATTGTAAAAAATGGCGGCGCTTTTAACCGCCTACTTCCGGGATGTGGAGATCGGATTAGTTCCAAACACTGTCATTTGAGCGTTGAACCCCATTCACTTACATTGCTGCGCGTCGAGTTGTTCCAGAGGTAACTTGCTGAAATATCGACCTCTTTTGAATTGTCAACTGTCTATATTGTATCAGAGGCCCTTTGCGATGCTTATACTGGTCTTCAGCGTAATTATTTATATTTTATCTTGGTTATTTCAACCAATTTTCTAGCATTGCCAGTGTGACTTCGCCAGCTGTGAAGGTAGCATATCTGATTAGTTCGGTAATTCATCGCTACCACCTTTATAGCAACTTTTATTTAATTGATTTTTTGGGATATACTAACTTTTCATTTATTGTCTTGAGTGAAGCGGCTTGTGAGAACAATGCTGGACATCTAGGATCATGTTTCATGGATCACCTGCCCCTGGTTTTTGTTTTTCTTGTTCACACAAGCACACATTTTTGTTGTCTGTCATTGTTTAATAAAAAATATTTTATTTGAAAACCTTCATTTGTATCAGCCATGGCAGACCTCTGCGTGATCACGAAGGTAACGTTAGGCTAATGGCTGAATCGGAATTTATAAGCAAAATCACGGGAATCAATAGCCTAATACAGCCCAGTTGTGCTAAAATAAATATCATGAGACGTCCATCATCAGATGAATGATATGGAAAAGTTAAGTTAGAGCCGCTAAAGCCAGTGCTACTACCCATGCGACCATGAACATAAGCTTTTCCCTCCAAAAATATAGCCTAAAACTTATCCAAGTAATATACAGTACCTCGTTGCCCCTCCAAATGCAAAACTGACATTAACAAAATGCAATAACAGCTGAAAAAGTACTTGGGTATGTGTTTTATTTTATATTTACCGTTCAATAATGCAATCGCTGCTGTCTGTCCCATAGAATAACATGACAGCCAGCGTATGTTTTGGAACTATTGGGGCTTACATGAACCACGTGACAGCCATAGCGGCGACATCAAAGAGTGTCGCAACTCTCTCTCTCTATGGCTCTGGTTATAAGGTAGTGTGTGACGTCAGAAACACCAGCGATTTCAAAACGTGTTTTTGAGACTGTCTTTGGTTCTCTGCAGTTTTAAGCAGAAAATACTCAGCAATGCTGTCGACTTATGAATTTACACATGGTTTATTATACAAGCATATTAAAATCTCCACATAGATATATAAACAACATCAAAAGCTTGATTTTCACCACAGGAGGACTGTACATTTTCAACAAGATTTTATTTAGAGCACAAAGTGTGTCCTAAAGCAGAAGCGTTGCGAGCCGATGCTCTAATACATGCGTTCTCCAGCTCTGTATCTGTGATGTCTGTGTGTGAAGTGAAGTGGCCCGAGTGGCCCGTCAGCTACAGTAATTGTGAGTGGCGTGTCCAGTCTAGATCTCCGTAAACCATATGTGTGACTTCATCCCACCACATGCATGGCTCAAAACCAAGAGCTGGACAAGTTTTCCAGATGAACCTCGTGTGCCCCCCCTCCCCCACTTCCAGTCCTTTTATTTAAATGCAAATTTTAAAACATCAAAGAAGCCAAAGTATTACAGTTAGCAGCTCGAGCTTCATTAGCACGGGCTAGATTGACGTTCCCTGTGTTGCTTGTACCCCGAGTAGCATCTCTCATTGTTGAAAGAGAGAGTATGTGGGGGGAATAATTGCATTAGCATGGCTGATTATTAGGCCTTGCGCTCTTGATTAGGCCTTTTAGCAAGTGTGCACGCTCCACTCATAGTAATAAGCTATGCCAGACTCATCTTATTATTACAAGACTTGAATATTTAAGAAAGGTCATTTTGTTTAGCTAATGATGCTGTGTACTATTTAATGACAATCAATAATTACATACACAAACCCTCTTGAAGAAGACATTTTTCATTTGTCATAGCGGGCATGAAACATTTCGGTAATGATCAATTAAATCATGATGGTTGTGAAATGGTGGTTATTGCTTTGTGTTTCTTTTCAGCTTCCATAATTAAAAGGAAAAGTGCCAGGAAGGGCCTCTGTTAGAGGCGCACAACGTGTTGTTTCAGTTCAAAGGCAAAGTAGTAAATAACAACATACTGAGGCAGAAGTTTGAGAGAGCTTTTATCTTCTGATGGGGCCAACGTCAGTCTCACGCTTTTAACCAGATAACCCCAACATGAGGAAACAGGTTTTTGCATACCCTTAAAGGGATACTCCACTTTTTTTGGAAATAGGCTCATTTTACAACTCCCCCAGAGTTAAACAGTTGAGTTTTACCGTTTTCGAATCCATTCAGCCGAACTCCGGGTCTGACGGTATCACTTTTAGCATCTTTTAGCATCACTTTTCAATATTTTTCCTATTTAAAACTTGACTTTTCTGTAGTTAAACCGTGTACTAAGATCGACGGAAAATGAAAAGTTGCGATTTTCCATGCCTATATGGCTGGGGACTATTCTCACTCCGGCGTAAGAATCCAGGAGCTGTGCGGCCGTACCATGGGTGCAGCAGCGTAATGATATGACGAAGCACCTGAAAATAGTCCCCAGCTCGGTAACTTCCAACATGACCGGGACTAAGTTTGTGTAGTTTTAATAAATACGGTTCGGGATCAGCACCAAAGTAAATGTAATCTAAATCGTCTCTCACAAATGTCTCCATGCTACAAGGCACGCTCCCTGTGCAAGCAGGTTGTCACATTGGTTTGTTGACGGCAAGTGCTTCGTCATATCATTACGCTGCTGCACCCATGGTACGGCCGCACAGTTCCTTGATTCTTATGCCGGAGTGAGAGTAGTTCCTAGCCATATAGGCTTGGAAAATCGCAACTTTTCATTTTCCGTCGATCTTAGTACACGGTTTAACTACAGAAGAGTCAAGGTTTAAATAGGAAAAATATTGAAACTCATTGGTCATTTTGAAAGAAATGCTACTGGACTCATCAGAATCAATGATCTATGCTAAGCTATGCTAAAAGTGGTACCGTCAGACCCGGAGTTCGGCTGAATGGATTCGAAAACGGTAAAACTCAACTGTTTAACTCTGGGGGAGTTGTAAAATGAGCCTATTTCCAAAAAAAGTGGAGTATCCCTTTAAAGAGGTCCTATAATGCCCTGTATGAAGTCTTGATTTTGTTTTTGGGGTGTACTAGAAAATGTTTTCATGCTTGATTGTTCAAAAAACACACATATTTTACAGTATTACATCTCCT
The DNA here is from genome assembly GCF_949152265.1 of Phoxinus phoxinus. Taxonomy (NCBI): domain Eukaryota; kingdom Metazoa; phylum Chordata; class Actinopteri; order Cypriniformes; family Leuciscidae; genus Phoxinus; species Phoxinus phoxinus. The sequence goes on from NC_136885.1 coordinate 4,568,227, forward strand.
CTCTCCCCAGTATTTTTGTATACATCGTTTTTTGATTAAGCCCCTCCTTCGGAAATACGAAATGTGCTGTGCTTGGTTCGCTGGCCCAGTGTGTTGTGATTGGCATCTCTTAACATGTGTTCGGGAAATGTCACGCCCCTTCAAAACCGCAAGCTCTACTCAGATGTAAATATTGACGATGCCGTCAATTTCAAACCAATTCGAGCCCGATTCAGACCCTGACAATGTTATCGAACAATAGGATCATCCAAAATGGATTTCAAGCACGGATTTCACAGGACGTTTCAGAGTGATTCAGGAACAGCACATGCAGCATGTCGTGAACAGAAATGCACAACTTTAAAGGGGATTTTCTCAATAATTCGATTTTTTTGCACCCTCAGATTCCAAATATTTATCCCAACAAACTATACATCAATGTTAAGATTATTTATTCAACTTTCATGTGATGTATAAATCTCAATTTCAAAAAATGTACACGTTATTTTGACTGGTTTTGTGGTCCAGGGTCACATGACTGGATCATTTTATGGATTTAGTTTTCAAATAATTAATTTAGTTTTAGTAATTTTTTTATTTTGATTGCATTTTATGAATTAAACAGCTTATAAACATACCTTAAAACTAGAACAAATTTTTACCATTGAAAGTATTATTCAATCATTTAAGATTAAAATTATTAGCATAAAGGGTTCTTTATAATGGAGACAATTACCCTGGCCTAGAGTAAAGTTATGCGGAGTGCTAAAAATGTGCTAAATGCAACATTTAAAAACATTACATATACAGTAACCTCCTTATATTTCGCTTTATTGGTCCCCTTCATTGGAAAGTGGTCATATGCTAACCTTTAGTTCAGGGGTTCCTATCATGGGATCATTTTATGGATTTAGTTTTCAATAAATAAATAAATTCATTATTTATTTTGATTGCAGTTTATGAATTAAATAGCTCATAAATATACATTAAAACTAGAAACAATTTGACCATTGAAAGTATTATGCAATAATTTTTGATTAAAATTTTTAGCATAAAGGGTTCTTTAAAATGTTCTTAAACATTACAAATAACCTGTCCTGCTTATATTTCGATTTCTTGTTTTTTTTGGTCTCCTTCATTGTAAAGTTGGAAAGTGGCCATAGCTGTACAAACTTCTCAACACACACACACACACACAGACACAGACACACACACACACACACACACACACACACACACACACACACACACACACAAAGAAATTAGCTGCATTAAGGAGAGGATCAGTGGGTAGCGGAGGAGAGCAGGGGATTATGGGATTGAGTGACAGCTCTCATCTCCACAGAGCTATCAGACTGAAGCCTGGTTTACCAGGATTACAACAAAACATAACTGTTTATTCAATCCATCTAACCTCACAATAATCTCAACACACAATCATCTGTCAGATTGTAATTCTGACACCACAGTTCAGCACAGGAGAGGTAAACACTTTGCACTATCAACATTTTTGAGAGGTATTATGTGTGTCTGCAAAAAATGTATATTAGTTATCCAACTGATTTTCCATAAAGAAAAACATTTATAGATGATAGCGTGTCTTCTGAACTGCTATAGGCCTGTCACTGCAGACTTAAAATTACCTGGGTTAATAAAAAAATTAAATATGAATAGGAGTCGGCAATATACACTTTTATTGGTTGCTGAAAGTATTTATATTTATATTATCGAACAAACAAAAAGCAGGAAGCTTATAGCATTTTGTCACTGAAATTTCTGTAAAATTCCACAATAATACGGGCTTTAGTGGATAAGCCACAAAGCAAAGAGTTACAATAGTCCAGATGCAAAGTTATAAAAGCATGGATAACCATTTCGGCATCTTTGAGATTTAGCGACGGTCGTATATGGACAATGTTGCGAAGGTTGAAAAAAAAAAAACAGGATTTAACAAGCTGGCTGAAATGAGGTTCAAAACATAATTTTGAATCAAATACTACCATAAGATAGGTGGAGGATGAACTATAACTCTATCAATATGAATGAAGATGTCATGTAGGGAAGAGACAATGGATTTAGGGCCTACTAACAGGATTTCTGTTTTATCAGTATTCAGTTTTAAGAAGTTTTGCGCCATCCATACTTTGAGATCTTATAGGCAAGAAGTGATGGAAAGGCGGAGGAAAATAAGAATTGAACTGAATAGTAAGATAGAGATTTGTGTATCCTCAGAATAACTATGGAAATTAAAACCATGACACTGAATGATCTGACCAAGAGGAAGCATATAGACTTGAAATATAAGTGGACCCAGAACGGATCCTTGAGGTACACCACGGGAAACAGTGACAGAGCAAGATGTGTGTTTATTAATGCTAATGATGTGTTGCCTGCACACGAGATATGAAGTTGGCCACTGAAAGACAGCACCAGTGATGCCGATAGCAGTCAGACAAGACAAGAGAACTGAATGGCAAACCGTATCAAAAGCTGTACATTTAGATCCAAGAGGACCAGGAGGCTGAACACGAGAATCAGAGGCTCTTAAAAGCGAAGTCTGTACTGTGGAGAGGACGAAAACCAGACGGAAATGGTTCATGAAGATTGTGTTTATCCAAATGAGACTGTAATTGCTTGGCGGACACATTTTCTAATACTTTTTAGACAGAAAGGGAATGTTGGAAATTGGTCTAAAGTTACTCAGGACTGTGTTTTTTTTTTTAGCACCAGGGTGATAGCAGCTCTTTTTTTCTGTTTTGTTGTTTTTAATTGCCTTTTAAGTCACTTATGACTTACTATAAGGGTTTGTTAGGTTTTGTTAGTTACCTTTGTAAGGTACTATTAGGGTTTGGATAGGGCTGGGCAAAACTTTTTTTTTTTCGATCAATCATTTTTTAAAATGTGGTTGATTCAAAATCGATTCTCAAAGGCCACAAATCGATTTTTTTTTTTCATATTTATCTATCAGCCAAAAGCCAGTGTTAGTTTCCCTGCACTGTTCATGCCTCCATGTTACAGCTAATGCTGTGAGATTTGATGTTTGTTTTATGTTAAACATAAAATAACCTGATGCTGTTGATCGAGGCATGCGACTGTTCTGAATTGTCCAGTTTTAAGCATCAATTTTTCATCTTGCATCAAAATCCTGTCTATTCATTGTATGTATTTGAAATATAGAGTTGGGTTCTGTTTTAATGTACCCAAGTGTTCCTAAAATAATAAGAGTTTAATATACAGGTTTGTGGCTCTTTATTTCTCTTTATTAATTAACCACTTGTAAATTTATGTTCTTTTTTTATAAATATAGGATTTGTATGAAATCTATATTCATTGAGTCGAATCGGGAATCGAAATCGAATTTAGAAGCGAAATCGAATCTGAATCTATACCTATAATTATGCATCATTTACTGGATTGCTACAGTAAGTAGGCCTACATGTAACGTGTAACTACTTAAAATAAAGTGTTGCAAAGAAACTGTCGTCAAATTGCAGCGATTTGTATTTGTCTGCATTACAGCAATCTCTTATATATTAAATTAAATAATAAATAATAATAATAAAAAATTATGTGGTTGACTCCCTTCCGGTCTCATGGTTGGGCCGAATTACATTAGTTAAGATGAACGTATTGCCTAGGTTGCTTTGCCCAGATGATCCCAGTAGTTTTCACCAAAACTCGTGAAATATTTAAATGGATGGCTGAGCTTTTTCATATGGAGCAAGAGACGGCCAAGGCTAAAGATGATAGTCCTACAGTAACTGGGTCGAAAGGGGTCTTGGATCTAACTACTATTAGATACACCCGCTCTGCGCCCATCTGAGGTTCATTTCTGATTGGATAGCTACAGATGTCTCCTCTATATGGTTAGATATTGAAACAAGTTTGTCCAAATACCCATTACAAGACATGTTGTTCTTTAAAAGCCACTAAAGAAAGTTTACTTTAAATGGATGACGGCTAGTAGGTATTTTGAGGATAGATAAAGTCATCTCAGTATTCTGCCCAATTTTAAATAATCCAGATTTTCAACCAGGAATGCAAACTTCAGGTCTTGGTTTGACAAGGATGTGGTGAGGCTCAAATATGTGTTTACTGATGGTAACCTATAATGTCATTTAATCAAATTATGGATAAATACACGTTTCTAAAGTCAGAATTTTTCAGATTTTTGCAAATTAGGCAGTTTATTTAAAGAAGCACAACATTAAATGATAATCTTGAAATATCTCCTATTGAGAAAATACTGTTTCAAACATCTGTAAAAGCATAGATTTGTCTTTTTTATATTTCATCGAACGCTTTACTAGTTTTTAGTACCAATTGATGAGGATACTTGGGACAAAGTTTGGGAAAATGCTAAACAATATCGGTCTGTAATCGTACAAAAGCTATTCAACTTTATATATCCCCTAATCGTAGAAATGCTTTTAATAACGCAAGACCGGAATTGGCACTCTGACTCAGTGTTTGTGGTCTTGTCGTCTGATTCAGAATTATTGGAATAACACACTTCACGAAATGCAAAAGATTCTCAGTATAAACCCGGACCTGGACCCCTTCACGGTAAATCCGAAAAAGTTGGCAAAATAGTTTTAAGTTATTAAATTCAAAGTTTAAGTAAGCAGAACTAGCAGATTTTTATTTTGTACTTAAAAATGTGTGTGAGTACACTGATTCATACAATTAACTTACAATTTGTATGTAATCTCAATGTGAACACTTTTATTAAAATAAACTTAGCTAGCTTTAACAAGCTAATCTGCTGACATACTAATTAGCTAACATATTAACAATAGTATGTTATACAGAAGCACTTACTGTATGAATGCATCAATATATAGGTATTATTAGCTCTAAAATCAACCATGATGGTTAAAACCAACATACAGAAATTCTTCTAAATTAGCATAACAAAACTACTAAATCTCCCACTTAACATTAATCTTGCACAAAAAAAACATTATATTACACTTAATTTTAGCATTTACTCATTGGCAAAGCATGCTGGGAAATAGACATCCCAGCCGTTTCAGTTAAACTTAATTTGGTCTAAATTAAATAAAATAATTTCATAAAACTCAAAACAATGAAACCGTTCAGTTTACTTAAAATATATCAGTTCTGTGAACTTGAAAGAAACAGAAAGTGCTAAATACTCATAAAAGTTATATTGACTGAACTAATTAGTTTAATTTAAGTTTGTCCTACACAAACCAATTAATTATTTTGAGCATTAGGGTTTACAGTGTTCTCACTGTTACTGGGCTTGCCTGATCATTTCACTTCTGTGGCTGTTACATGACTTTTCAATATCCTGACTTTTGCAGCATGAAAAAACATTGTTGACAAATACCGCTCTGTGAAAGGATGGCACACAGTGTTAATGCAACTGAATAACTCACATGTCTAATCCACTAAAAAAAAACAGACTTTTTCACAATTTATGAGAGCCGTTTTTAAATGATCTGGACCTTAGAGTTACAAACATTTTGTTGTTTGGATTTTACAGATAGCACTTTGTATATCCATAATGTGATCTAATACGTTTTATTCTCAGAGCTGGTTTTTTTTTTGGTCCCACTTTATATTAAGTGGCTTTAAGTATGTACTTACATAGAAAAATAAGTACAATGTACTTATTGTGTTCATGTTACTTTTTTCTGCTATTGAGGTGTGATACGGGTAAGGTTAGGGACAGGTGTGCTGGTATGGGTCGGTTTAAGGTGTAAGGGACAAGTCAACAGTGTAATTACAAATGTAATTACATAAATTAATTACAGCTGTAATTACAAGCAGGTATTTTTAAAATATAAGTATGTAAAAACATATATGTACACAATAAGTCCATTGTATCAAATTATTAATTTCAATGTTAGGGACTTTTTTTTCCTGATTGTTTTGTATTATTATTATTATTATTATTATTATTATTATTGTACAAATTGTTAATCTATTCTCTCAATGAACGGATGTTGTTTTTGAGTTCTAATCTGTGAAAAAAGGAAATAAAAATATTAATAAAAAAAATATGTGGTTGCATATTATCCATATTTGTTGCTCTTTTTGTCACTTTTTTTTAAATGTGCTGTTGTTACATTGTAATTACACAAATAAGTACTAAGTAATATTAATCAATTAAACGTTTAAACATTTAACAGTGGCACATTAAAATGAAAGTGTTAATTGTGCTGTTTTTTTTGTTGTCTCTAGAAACTTTATTGTAAGGTGTCTGTGTTCAAGTGTAATTACTGTAAAGTGTAAATACACTGTAAAAAAAATATTTTCATGATTTGTTATCACAACTTTTTATCTTTTGTTAAATCACTCTCGATAACTAATGTGTGAAGATAACACACTATGAGTTTCTGTTTATTAAACCATTCTTCTTCAATGTATTAACTCAAATTTTTAATTACAACGAACTCAAAATTTTAAGACAAGGTAACTTGCTTTTTTAAGTTAAACCAACATTTTTTTTTACAGTAAAACAGAGTAATATTAATTAACTACATTACCATAGGTTAGGATTAGGGTTTGGTTTAGGGTTAGTTACATGTATTTATACATCATTTATAGTTATTACTATATAAACTACATGTAACACATGTGACAATAACACTGTAAAATAAAGTGTTACCGTAGCTCGTTTTTTTTATGTTCAAATAATAATTGTAGCTATCTAACAAAAATGATTGATTGTCACCAATAATCCAATCTTACTTGTTAATAAATGATTACATTATTTCACTAAACTAAAGGGAACCATAATCCATAATGGTCAACACGCCAACGCACAACTATTGACGTTATTATCCCATAATGCAGCGTGATATTATTAACATTGTAATTTGTTAATACAATCATTTTTGTAGCACTTTTCTGTGAAGCTGCATGCTCTGAAACAATATGGATTGTGAAAAGCACTACACAAATAAAGCGGCCTTGATTGCGCCTGCGACCGGAACGTGATTAAAGCGCGGGACAACAGCTCTTCACTAATTCAACTCAAATATCTGTCGCCCTCCATCAAACGCAGCGTGTGAAGCGGGACTGCCGAGGTGTTGGTCAGAGACACTGATGGGGTCACTGATCTGTCTTTCCTCTCTGAACCGGAGGTCAGAGGTCAAATGTGATTTATTGAGTTCTGACCTCTCGAGTCACAGGCACTGTTATGCCCTTTTGGGCCGAGTCCATATCAAAAATCCTGCACTGCAGAAATAGAAATCTATACACCGCCAAAGAAAAATGCTCGGTTCGTTAAATGACTAATGCTATTTCACATAAAATATTATCATTGCTTTTTGATGGTTTCCAAATATCACTGACAGCATTATATTAAAATTGACATATTTTGTCAAAACATTAGAGATGTAACAAGGAAATTATCAGTGGCAGACAAAGAAGAGATGAGAAAAAAACAGTCATATTTAGACACTAGATGGTGGCATCCTGTTAAATTAGATTTGCCCAGAGCTGTTGCTATGGAGACAGTGAATGAAAGTGAATACTATGGACTGGAATTAAACAAACGTTTTATACACTTTCACTGCATTACGTTTTCATGTGGAAAAAAATAAGTTTGATTAAACCATCAAAAAGTATTTTTTTAATATTTTAAATATGGGGGAAGAACAAAACACTAAACTTGGTGAAGGTATTTATCTGACAAAATTATTTGGCAAAAAAAAAAAAAAAAAAAAAGGTAAACTAGACCTACACGTTTTATTTTACTATATGAAAAAAAAATGCATAGAAAAAAAAAAGCTCACACTGTAAGCATACATGTAAAAAGCATACACTGACTACATCATAATCAGTTATTAATGTGTTTTTGAATGTGTTCATAATTTCTTTGTATGACAAACCTGGACAAAAAAATGATGTCTGCATAATTTCATTGTGTTATTATCAAGCCCAATAACAACAACTATGCAATATGGTTACAAATGTATTTAGTAAAATAAGAAGAGGCTGGACATCACTTATAACCAGTAGCTGTAGATAAGGATAAAACTATTATATTGTCAAACTAATAAAACATATTCACATTTCATAAAATGTATGACAAGACATGTTGTGCTGTTGTTACGTTGTAATTACACACATAAGTACTAATATTTGAAGTGAACACTTTTGTGTGTGTGTGTGTGTGTGTGTGTGTGTGTATGAGTGTGTCTGTGCGTATGAGTGTGTGTGTGTGTATGTGTGTGTGTGTATATGTGTGTGTGTGTGTATGAGTGTGTGTGTGTGTGTATGAGTGTGTCTGTGTGAATGAGTGTGTCTGTGTGAATGAGTGTGTCTGTGTGTATGTGTGCGTGTGTGTGTGTGTGTGTGTGTTTGTGTGTGTGTATGAGTGTGTCTGTGCGTATGAGTGTGTGTGTGTGTATATGTGTTTGTGTGTATATGTGTGTGTGTATGAGTGTGTGTGTATGAGTGTGTGTGTGTGTGTATGAGTGTGTCTGTGTGAATGAGTGTGTCTGTGTGAATGAGTGTGTCTGTGTGTATGTGTGCGTGTGTGTGAGTGTGTCTGTGCGTATGAGTGTGTGTGTGTGTGTGTGTGTGTGTATGAGTGTGTCTGTGTGAATGAGTGTGTCTGTGTGTGTCTGTGTGTGTGTGTGTGTGTGTGTGTGTATGTGTGTGTCTGTGTGTGTGTGTGTGTGTGTGTGTCTGTGTCTGTGTTTATGAGTGTGTCTGTGTGTATGAGTGTGTGTCCGTTTCTTCGTGGCTCTTCCTGCACGGTCAAAGACGAGAGACAGTGTTTATGAGGAAAAAAAACTGAAGAAGAAGAAGAAAAAAAGCCTGCGAGCTGTCCAGCACCGGCAAATGAGACGCGTGACTCATAAGATGAAACAGGGGATTAGGTGGTAATGATCTGGCAAATGATTTTGAAATTGTAATTATCTACCCTGTGCTGTTACGCTTAGATCTCTTGTGTGTGTGTGTGTGTGTGTGTGTGTGTGTGTGTGTGTGTGTGTGTGTGTGTGTGTGTGTGTGTGTGTGTGTGTGTGTGTGTGTGTGTGTGTGTGTGTGTGTGTGTGTGTGTGTGTGTGTGTGTGTGTGTGTGTGTGTGTGTGTGTGTGTGTGAGACAGAGAAGGATAAAGATATAGAGAGAGGGAATAAGAGAGAAAGGGGCTCATGCAAGAGTCAATAACAGTGATGAAGTATTTGATAAAAACAAGTAGCTATTTCTCAAGGAAAGCCATGGAAGTTTTCTGGATGTTGAGTGGCGCTGATAGCATTGTGATAATTTCCGCAGGCTTCGCGTCTGAGCTCTCTGATCTCCGGGTAAGTGCAGACAAAGAGGATCCGAGCGAAGAGCATAAACACTTGACCTGCCCAGTCCCACTCGTACCTGTGTTACAATGCTCAAGCACTTCAGCGTGCCACAACAAGCCCTCCATCCTCCTCTGCGTATGCTATAGCAAACATAGCACAACTGTGCAAAGCAATGCATGTTCGTCAACAACACGACAACCTGTGGATGCACATACATCAGGAATATGACTGTATTGATACTCTTCAAAACTGAACAAATGAACAAATGTTCTCTGACCGTTTTAATTTCCATTGTTTCTTAGAACAATGAATCTCAGGGGGGAAATCAACATGGTGTCAGTCGTAAGCTGTCTGGAAGTGGCTTGCTGCCCCCTTCTGCTCAGAGGACAGCATTACACTTCAGATTTACATGCATCTAAAATCCGGTTTGTGCAGAATTTAGATATTAACAACGGCTCATTTTCAGTGCATATGGACTGTAATCCTTGATGGCATAACATCAAAACAATAACCAATTGCATCAATTTTTTTGTGTGAACAAACTCAAAGATTAAGTTAGTAGAACTGTGTACTACACAAACATTTTAATTGCAATTTAATTTAAATATTGACTAAACTAATTTATACAATTTTATTTCATAAATTAACATGTTTGTGCCATGCCTCAGATACAACACTATTTTTGTATTACGTTGTTAACATGACAAAATCAGAAAGAGCTTTATTTGTAGTAGAATAGGCTACACCATTTGCTCTGCTATTATATAAAATAAAATCAATTGCATGCCATTTAGCAACACAAGTCATCCAGCTTTTATTAATATGATGTTCTATTATTGATCTAGCTTACTGTAGTGGGAAGGAAATGTCTAGCAGTCATGGAGTTAACACACACACGCACGCACGCGCGCGCACACACACAGATAGAGAGAGAGAGAGAGAGAGAGAGAGAACGTAACTGTGCGTTCACACCGCAGGCGGCGAGAGCGTCAAATTGGCCGGAAGCCATTCATTTTCAATGAGAGCCGGCGGCGAGCTCCGGCGAGAGCGGCGCGGCGCGTCTTGGACGGCGAGAGCGGCGAGAAGAGTTGAAATCAAGTCAACTTTATGGTAATAAGCTATGACGCGGTTCGGCGGCAACCAGCGGCAACCAATCGGAATGTAGAAGTCCTCCGCCTGAGAGGATACCAGACAACACAATCCTGTAAACTTTGGTTCCGACCACATTAGTTCCTAAGCAAAATGGAGGAAAAGTTAATTATTTCTGTTGCGGGTTTCCCGTTATTGTACGACGTGTCCCTGTTTACATACAGGGACATTAATAAAAAGAACGACGAATGGAAAAAGGTGTCTGAAATGGTTGGTGTTTTGTTACTTTCACATTTAAAAGATGTTAATAGGTTAACTTTTACCCTACGTGTAGCCAGTATGCACAAAATAGGATACTGATTTATGTTCAGTTCTTATTTGCTTTGCGGCTCCTTTAAATAAAGTTTTAAAAAAATCACGCATTCTAAAATCTACGTCAGAGCGTCAGAGAATCCCCGAATCTCACGGCGTCGATGGCAGGGCGGCGAGAGCGAATTTTGCCGCTCTCACCGGCCGCGGTGTGAACGTACAGTAAGTAACGTTATAACATTTTCAACACACTCAAATTATTTGTATTGTTTTGACCAAGTAAAACAGCGCTGCGATTACTCACACTTTTAATCTAACGTGATCTGTATGAGTTGTTCCTAATTCGCCACTCACGACTGTTTCATTAGAATGAAATAAAATAATGTGATTTTAAATGATCAAACGTTCAGGGAAGATCCCACCTCCCATGTTTCCACACTCATTCACGGAGTCATCAAGCCTTTATTATTGAATAAACTTACATACTGTACCTTTAACTCTTTCCCCGCCAGTGTTTTTTTTTTAAGTTGCCTGCCACCGCCAGCATTTTTTATAATTTTCAGCAACTTTCACTACACTAATTTTCACAAATGTATTTAAAAAGAAAATAACAGAGCCTCTGCTTTAAAATATATATATATATTTTTTATTTATTTATTCTAGCTTCACGCATTATTTTTGTTGTTGTTGTCATCACTTGAATGTGGGTAAGTTTCATAAAAACAGCAACATTTTGAACAAAAAGCTGAGAAAATCGCGTTTTTTTGTTTCAAAGACAACAACGTGCATAAGCAATGCCTTTATAGCCATGCTCTTTTTTTCCCTTTTTTTTTTTTGTTGCCTGTGTGTTGATCAGGAGATTCTGTACTCTTTCAGAAGTTGTATAATAGCGCCCCCTGCCGTATAACAGTGAAAACACGGAAAGCTGGAGCATTCCAACAAAATAAGATCAATTAACCTCAAAACTGCTTTGACTAAATCTCACAAATGTTGATATTGAGATGAAATAACCAAATTAAGAAGAGCATATCAAATGTGTTGAGATGAGATTGTGTGCCATCTATGGTAAAAAAGTTAGGTTTCTGAAAAAACAAGTTAGGAAGCATCTTACCCAATTATTGGAGTAGTATGAAGCTGCAGACTCGGAGCCTGCTGCATCTACAGTCCCGCACCCAGAGTCCCGCATTCTCAGTCCCCTCGTTTTTCGAGACAGCGCCACCTATCAAATAGGATCGGATAAACACATGGATAAACCACTGATCTATATAATGACATGTCATCATGGGATAAACACGTGAAGAACCGAAACGTGAGTATCGTCAATTTTATTCAATGATTTCTTTTTTAATCAAACTACTTTATAGCTCATCGATACACCAACATATGAACAGTCTATTTAATATTTGTAATGATAGTTTGTAACAAAATTTGAGCCGTTAATGTATGTTTTTTCGCCTTTTTCCCCCGAAAATATTTTGATAGCTGAGTCAATATCACTATAAAGTGCCTTTGGTGTCCTCATCACAATCACTCAGTCATCATGAACATAATGCAAAATAATGAAATTCTGAGGTTTTATTATAAGTGGCCAAACATTTACACACATACAAGTACAATGATAAGTCTCTTGAAATGTGTTTTTCTGATTTTATACCATTTTCTTTGATTGGATATATGTGATTTTGTTATGTCCCACATGCTGCTCAGCTAAATTCAGTGAGTGTAAAAAGTGGTTAAATGACATAAAATTAAAACACTATTTGAATGTACTTATTGTCCTCAACAAGTTATTAAATAAAACAAGTCATTTTGATTATTTCTATTTTATCTTCATAATAATATTAATCATTTTGCATGTGTCCCTGAAATTGCCGTCCACCCTGTCATTATGGGGTTAACGCCCCTTTAAGAAACCAACTGATGTTCTCAGTGACACCCCCTCCCCCATTTGGTCTTTCTTCAGTGGAGGTTAAAACATCTGCTGCACACACAGTACATATCTACACTTATATTTCCAAATTTTCATCATATTGTGTTTGTAGTTGTGTGTTGTCAAGCTTAACATGTCCACCCTGTCATTGTGAAATATTAATTAATATAAAAACTTTTCAAAAATTCAAAATATATATTTTAAACAGTGCACAGTCAGCTTCAACAGTGAATGACTTTGCTAACTGCATGTACACCATGTGCTAATTAAATGCTAACTTTAGCCAAAAATGTCCACCCTGTCATTGTCCACCCTGTCACCAAGCCTGTGTCCACCCTGTCACCAATATATATTTAGGCAGTAATTTCATTATTATAAAAAAACTTTTACCATTAACTAGAATGTTTTGTTGGGAAAGGGACACATTATCTTTCTGTAGATCTACATTTTATAATCCCTGAGCAATGAAAATGTATTTATTCTACTTTGAATTTGTCCATGACAGGGTGGACATATTGTATGGTTTGCTCGTATATTGTCAGCTTGCAGTTAATTTATAAAAAGTGATGGAGCTTGACCAATATGCATTTCTAACAGCCTAAGGTCTCCTTAATACAACACATATTAAATTAAATGGAAAATCTCAGATTTTTTTTTAGGAAATTGTGAGGTCTCAAAGGCACTTTATGGTGATTTTGACCCAGCTAACGTTATTCATTTATTTATTCATTTAGCAGACGCTTTTATCCAAAGCGACTTATAAATGAGGAGGTTTTTTGAATGCAATTGAAGACAAAAATAAAGTCACTAACACAATTCTTTCTTCCTTTTTTCTTTGCTGCTTTGTCCTGTTTACAGCAAGATGACAGTGATTAAGGTGATCTTTAAATAAAGTACAGATTGTTTATTATTGGTGTTTTGTCTATTATTTGAGTTTTGCTTCACATTCAAAATATCAAAAAACAGGTTTTGTAATGTTAGCATGGTATAATGTTAATTAGACCATTATATGTTGAACTGAAAGAAAAAATGGAATTTGAAACATTGTACAAAAACAAACTAAAACATTGTAGCAATATAATATCACATAATATTTTTCAGATGATAGTTCAATCTGTATTTGTGTCCGTTACATCAGTAATTTCCTTTTAATTACACCCACGCTCAAAAAATAAATACTGGGTAATTAGTTAGTTTGAGAACACAATTATTATTTTTTTTTTTGGTACATGCATTAAGCAGGGAACGCAAATATTTATTTGGATAACTTTAAATAAAAAGAGACCGTAATCTTGCATTCCAATGTTTTCAATGGCATTTGGATAAGGGTGTTATACGATCTTCCGAACAGCAGGTGGCGCTGTCTCGAAAAACGAGGGGACTGAGAATGCGGGACTCTGGGTGCGGGACTGTAGATGCAGCAGGCTCCGAGTCTGCAGCTTGATAATGTTGAATTATTGAACAATAAATCAGGGGTCTGTTCTTCGTACGTCGCTAACTCACTTAGCTGGATTTGATTGTTGGCGATTTGGCATGATCTTGGATTGTTTGGTTCTTCGACGCTCATCCTGGACTTGCTGTCATAGCAACAGGTGCGCAATCTTAAACCTGCTCGCGAGCAGGCTTATTTCATGTTAACAGGATTAGATCCCGGCTTTATAAGCGGAGGTGATCCGGGAAGTCCTTTAGCGCAGCGCGATAGCGTACTTTTAGAGAGATAGTTTTTCTCGTGACTCGTGTGTCATTTGTATCATTAATTTGTTGAACAACACATTTAATGTCGGAGTCGGGCTTTAACAACAGCACAAACTGTGTGCATTTCCCTGAGATTCTTTGCGAGGGATACGGTGAACTTTACGATGGCTGCCCGTCGTGCCATTCACAAAGTTTACCTCGCGCTCAAGCTTTTTTTTAGGGGTTTTTATGGTTTTTCCAGACCCAAGGTTGTAAAGCAGATTTTTTTTTTTTTTTTTTTTTGCCAATGCAGGTACATTATAGCCTGGCTAACGCCAGACCCAATTCTCGTTGAGACTTGGGTCTGGGAACCACATGCGCATTTTCTCGTATTTGAGGCGTGGTTTACGAATGCCCGGCGCCGTTTATTGGGTGCTAAGAATGTCTATCAAATGCGCCTGTAAGTAGCTCATAACCAATCGTTTCCATTATACCAGATGACGTATGTATAGACGCCAAAAACTGCTCTTTTTTCAAAATAAACTTGCGTTCTAAACTACTTAGAACAATATCTAAAGCTGCATCAAAAGGTAGCTTCGCGTCTGCTGCCATGTTGAATCCATAAACAAACTGCTTAGTTGTGTTGCATAGATGTCGTCATCGTCTTGCTGCTCCCTCCCCGTTCTGTGATTGGTTCCCTAAACGAGGCGAAAATCAGGTCCATGGTTTCCAGACTGCCTTTCAGCGAGAATAAAATCGCGCTGCGCAAAGGCTGTCTGGGGAAACCCAGGCTAGGTACATTATATTTTTTTTATGAAGATCATGCAATCATGACTTAGCCAATAAGTATGATTTACAGTAGCCTTTGTGTCAGGCTTCACTGACGTGATTCACTAACGAGACTGTACACACGTTCCCATCAAGGCCTCAATGAAGAGGATTTTGTGAACAGTGTAAATGTGCAGGTAAGTTACTATTACAATTCTAAATATATCATATTAGTAATATTATTATATGAAAAAAAAAAAAAAAGGAATGGAATCAAAAAGTATGCAGTTGACTGACTAAAATGTCTTGGCGGTGTGTGACACTATACCATATCAGTCACATAGTCACATGTAGCACATTATTTGAACATGGAAACGGAAAATATAAATATCAAGCACACTGTATTACATAGGCTACACGTATTCTGAGCCTAACATAACTATATTTTTTTCATTATGTAGGTGATTACAACATGCACTGTAAAAAATAAAACATAGATTTCATTTATATTTAATTAATTAAAATGAGGCAACAGATTACAAGCAATATTATTAATTAAATTTTACAAATTAGAATTGAGTAATAATTAATCAAATTAATTCCTTAAATGTTGCTTGGATACACAGGGGCTATACCTGCAGGCAGTATTTTATGACCCCATTCCCTGACCCACAACCCGGACAATGGAGCTCTAGCCAGGACAAGGGCACAGTTTTAAATTGAGCATGGGCAACTAAAGGGAAAATTTCAGTGTCTGAAAAGGCTGAGGGTTGCACCTGACAGGGACTGTGACATTATTGTTACATGTGCCGTATTACACATCAGAAAGGAGAGGATCCCTGTGGTGGAGGTGCAGCCTGATGATCACCTCCAGCCTAATGACCTCCAGCCTGATGATGACCTCCACCAGTGCACTTGGACGGACCTAGTAGCAAAGCGGCACGGGACAGAATTGTGGGACACCATTTTTAAAATTCACTAAATGTTTAATAAAAGACAAGACAAATTTTCTTAGTTCCTTTTTTATTTCAATTATTCTTCGTAAAGAAAAGCCAGTGATCAAGCCATCTTTTGCCTGCAATAAGAGATATTATGCAAGGTCAGCAATAGTACTCTGTGTGTTCTTTTAGAGAGATATTTTTACATTAGCCTACATGCAGTGTTCACTTTCATAAAGTAAAGCAATTCAGGCTTTAGACCAGCCATTTGGATAATAGGCCTATTTAATTTAATGCAGCAACAAATTATTTTACAGTGTACTAAGATAATTAAAAGCTAATTTACCAGTAATGAAGCTGTTGCTGCTACTGGTCCCTGCCGTGGGTCTAAGGAAGAGATGCCCCCCACAATAGGGTCAATTCACATTCAACCCAAGGGCCAGCCCTTCTGTCGGGGAGTAAGTGACCACCACCTGTTTTTTATAAATTTTTATAGCCTTTTTCTGGTTGCTGCATGAACAACACATGCACATCATTTAACGGTGTATTTTTAAAAGAGACCAAGAACAGTATAAGTAGCTTAGTAAAGATTACCATTTTCACTTTTACTTGTTCTAATGTTCTAGTGGGTGGTGGCTCTGACATTACAATGAACAAAGTAATTATGAAATTAAATTAAAATACAAAAATGTATATACTGTAACAAGTGATGGAAACATTTAACATGGTCCCCACTATTGAATTTAATTTGTTTGCTACTATTTGCCAGCCCCATCTCCTGGCTTTTACAGATTTTGATGTGTTCCCTTTTGCTCTGCTGCGGAGAAAAACTGTGCGTGCTCTTTGGCCACGGTGAGCAGCCAATAGCAGCGTTGCTGATCAATGTTTCTACTATCGATACATATCCCCTTTTAAACCAGCGCATGCACGCGCAATTATCTCAGATAACTCAATCCAGCTATACTAATCATAACCGGCAGGTGTGTTCGAAGAACCCAATTAGCCAGATCATGATTAGGCCGATTATATCATCTTGGATGTCTCGTTTGATCTCGGATGTTTTAAGCAACGTACGAAGAACGGACCCCAGGGCTTGACATAAGCCTTTTCATGTGCATACATTTTATTCCATTCTCATTCTAATTCCTAATAAATTTAGAATACTGAAAAATTCTTCATCCTGTTTATCGCATCTGGCGCCTTAGTTACAATTCAGGGAAATTATAGTCATTTTCCAAGAAAGTCTAAATGCACAAAAAGAATAATTATTATCAAGTCCCCATAAAAGCATTATTCTAAAAACAGGATTCTATCTTTTTCTTTAGATAAATCACACTCACTCAGAGTGTGTTGCTGATGTGGAGTATCTGCTCTGTTCTGTTTCAGAGGTAATGTTGCTGTGGTTATTATACGCTCGGTTACCAAGTCTTGTGCATCCTGACCTCCTGCTGTGCACAGGTGCTGCTCTCGTCAGCACAGGTTCCTCTCCATTACTGCCCAACTGACCATCCTCAGACTCTCCTCTCAAGCTCTGCGTGCTGTGTGTGTGTGTGTGTGTGTGTGTTGTTATGGAAATTTTACTTTTAATGAGTTCTTTTACTTTTAGATGGGTACAACTTTTATTAACGATGAAGATTAATTTTTACTCATAAGCATTTAAAGGAATATAATCAAAAGCACATTATTAAAGATATAAAACTAAGTTTTTTTATAAATGTATAAGTTAGAACAGGCTTGAAGGAACAAAATGTTCACTGGGTCATGTGAGGGCTGACAATATGTGTACTCCAAATGACTTTTTGTACTCCAAGTGTGAAAAATATGTGCGCAGCTTTGATCGAACTAAAGATAGACAAGATGTGTGAAAAAGAGCAGCAGCTAAGAACAGGAAACTTTTGCAGACATGACGTTGCTCAGACCAGTTAGAATTTGGGTTGGACATGAGATAATGAGCTAAGACATCTCCCTTTAAGGTAACAAAGGATTTTTTACACAGGGTGTGTTAGGGTATATAACCTTGGCGAAAGGGACTAGCCTTCGCCTTCTCATGTCAGATGCTCTCTGCGTGAGAATGCCATGGGCCTTCTCATACTTAGACACTGTCTGTATGTTGAACGCCTATTTCTTGCAAGAAATAAACTTTTGATACTTTGACTTTTCGAAGGTTCCACTTGTCTGTTTTTCCTCCTCACTTTTCAAATAGAATAATTTCCCCAACAAATGGCGACGAGGACGATGGGATGCAGTAACCAACGATCGGCGTGACTGAGGGGAACAATTGACTGATCATCCCGAGAGACCATACTCTGCGGCTCAAATATCCTCAAGTTTAAGGAGAGAGAATTGTTCTACTCATCACGACGACCGCGGTGAACGCACTCCCAGAAAAGAACTCACAAGGTCATCAAAAAGACGGTGAGAGAAAATTTAAATTATTCACATGGTGGATAAGAAAATTATTTGCGTATTGAATATTTTTTCTAAAAGGGTCAGGGTTTTGGAATAAGCGTTTCCAAACAGGATTTGAGAATAAGCCTGAAAGTAAGTTCTCAAATGCCATGTGTTAATTCTTCTCTAAAAGGGCCAGAGTTTTGAGAATAGGTCTGATAGAAAATTTCTCAAACACCAGACAAGGTGCTCGTTCGAAATAAGCTGATAGTAATTTTGGGACATTAGAGGAGGCACTTGTTTGGGAAAGACCTGCATCGACGGAGGCAGGCAATTTTGAAAGTCCTAGATTGACGAATTTAGGCAGGTCGTGGTGGCCACGCTGAGAGGAGAATTAACACAGTAAATATAGTGCGTGGTGACCACGCGGGGGAAGATATTTAAATACGAAAAAATAAATACTGATGATTAAAAGTGTATATGTATAAAATATACATATACATATAGAGATAAAAATAAAGAAAAATAAAAATAAAATGGGTAATGAAAATTCGAAAAGAAAGGAGGAACAGGTGGTTAATTTCGGTAAGAGCTCGTATAGAGCCATGGATAAAGTAATGGGAACTTGGTATCATGACTTTGTGCCGTTTTTGATAAACCAATATGGGTTTAACGGGGGTTTAAGTATGTCACATTTGACTAAAACTAAAGCAAAATTGGTCGACTCACGTTGTCAAGAGGAAAGACAAGACACATAGAGAAAAGCATTATGCAATCTTAAAAAATGACTGCTCTGACATTGTTTCTTCTTCTCCCTATTATGGCGATTTTTGTTTTGTTTTGTTTTTGTTTTGTGAGAATAAGAGAGGAGGACAGGACGCATCCGGCTCATCTTCCACCTCCTCGCAATCCTAACCAGATTCCAGCAGCCGCAGAAGGACGGGATCACGCAGTTCCTAACGCACCACACAAAGAACCATGCCACCACTCTGCAACCCTCCAGAAAATGAAAGTAAAGACTTTGTTCTTGGATGGATTGGACAGTGACATTTCAAAAGCAATTCAAAAGAGCTGTGTCGGATGGCAACTGGCCTCGACAGCAGAAATGAGACGACACGCAAGACATCATGAAAGTGCAGCGAAAAATCAACGCAGCCAAGCAAGACAAAGACCTCATGTTGGCCCTGGTGACAATGCAAGGTGTGTATATGGGCAACAACGACTCCACCCATCACCAACAGAACCAGAGAGGCAATGGCAGAGGAAGAGGCAGAGGACGTGGTCGGGGAAAAGGACGAAACTGTCAACCATTTCAACAACAACGCAAAGAGCCCTATGACAAATGTTTTAATTGTGGACGAAAAGGACATTGGCGTGATGAATGCCCACACGGCGAAGGCGGGGATCAGGCGGATTGAAAGGAGGAGGAGGGGGTGAGGACGGGGTTCCTGTCTCTCCAGCTGATGAGTATAATTTACCTTTATTTTCTGATTCTGCTCTATGCAATGAAGACTTGCTTGCTAGGGTTTTCTATAAGACTCATATTTCTTTACCCCTTGATAGAAATGACTGTTAATGACGTATCTTTACTATTTCTGCTTGACACGGGAGCTTCCAATTTTGTAATTAAAGCCACAGAGTTTGAAAAACCAATTCCACTCTCTGGTAAGACGACTTCTTACAGAGGTGCAACTGGTCATGTGGTCATAGAACAATATTCGAAAACACTTGAGTGTTCAATTGAAGGGAAAAATAAAATAAAAATTAAGCATTGTTTTTTAATTATTAAGTCATGTCCAGTGAATTTAATGTGAAGGGATTTACTTTGTAATTGGGTGTTTCTGTTCATTGTAGTGATCAGGGCTTATCAGCTGACATGAGAGTGCGGTATGAAACTGAAGGCACAGAGGAAAACTCCTCTGTTTGTATATGAATGGCAAATTTCTGACACATGTCTGACCACAAAGCGGCTCAGGACAGTGTTGCCATCTTCTGAATTTATGAGAGACTCGGATTTACATTGCACTTATCATGTAAGCACTGATCATGATGGTGAATATGCGCAGCGATGATTTAATGTTGACATAGAAATTGTGACGACTGACTATGTGTATTGGACTGACCAATGGTGTTTTGAATGTGAAATTGACTGACAAACAGACAGTGTTTTATGACATGGAAAATGCACAAGCCTCATATCACTGGCCAAACCAGTGAAGGCTGAATGGCGTGACGCGGGTCCCTTCATGGCCAGGTGCCATGAACTGACCGACTGGGTCATAATAGATAAAAAAAAAAGAATGATCTGCCAAAGTGAAAATACCGTTTGATTTAAACAGCCATGTCATAAAACACAGAAGTTTGAGAGCAGTCACGTGTTGGATGAGGAAGTGAAACTAACAGACTGAGTTTAACACAACTCCCTGTCATAACAGACGGGTTGGAGAGAGTTTCCAAAATGTTTATGGGCTACTGATAAAAAATGATGTAGGTCTGATTGCAGATTGTGAGCCGATTCAAATAAAGACCAAATCCGACTATAGACCAAAAAGAAAATGCAGTATCCATTGAAAAAGAAAACAGATTAGCAGAGAAGGCTGCAGCTCAACTTCCTGTTCAGATAACCGAAACAATACAGCTGAACAGGCATGAAAACTCCTCACCTTTCGGCGAAATTCGCCGTTTTAAAACCTAAAAGGGTCACCTACGTGATTTGTGCAGATCCGATGAGAAAATATTTTAGAGAGGAGGAGGGGGGGGGGGGGGGGGGGTGTTCGATGTCGAGGCCAGCATTTATCCCCTATAAAGTTACCATAAACTTTACAAAACTATAAGCTTTAAAAAACAATCATCATTCCGAATGCCGAAACATGACAGCCAATACGAGTCAGAGTAACGTTAGGGCAGAAATGTTTTCAAAGTCTTTTACACCGCGAGTCTGAGAACTGGACACACTGCCGAACAAAGAACCGCACGTCGGAAAGCAAGCCTGAGGTAAGTTAGCTTACAATGTTAACTGTCCTGTCAGATACAGACAGCGATGTTGCCAATGTCATTATTTTTTATTTTGACATAGAAGTGGGCGAGATAATATCGCGAGTGGGCGCGGGCGCCGTGAGCGCTGAGCGAGCAGGAACAAGTATTCATTGCGCGGCTCGCGAGCCTCATGCGGCTCGCCAAGCTTTAATTCGTGGCTCGCAGTTGCATGGCGGTAAATAATACGGTGATATGATAATGCATTCACTATAGATATTTTATAAAAACATAACAAGTAGGGCTTTAACATAACCCGTTAAAAACTCAAAGTGTCAGCTCTATTACAAATTATTTCGATCGGATTGAAAGGGGTGGTTTATCGAGAGAACGTGAAAAAACTTGATCGATTGAAAACCGAAACTGAAAGGACGACGTATGACGCGCTGAACAAGCAGGGTCCCCGCGGATCCTTAAAAAGTATTAAAAGGTCTTAAATTCGATATTTAAAATTTAAGGCCTTAAAAAGTCTTAAAGTCTTATTTTTACTTATGAAAAGTCTTATTTTTACCTATGAAAGGTCTTAAATTTTAGATGACACTTTGACGACGTATCTAAATGCTTTCCAAATGAAAACTATCTAATTAGCGTACGTATTATTTTTATTATTCTATCTTTGTGGATTTGCTTGTTCACGTGACAATTCGCGTCATTTACGGCAGCGTATTAGCCTGCGTCTGTCTCCTGCACGCGAGAGAGGAGAGGATAAGAGAACGAGTAAATGTCAGTTCAATAGTAAGTTCATTCTTTGTGCTTAGGATTGTCTATGAACTATGATGATATTGTAATCATTGTTTTAACTACGTACGAGGCACTGCGAATTCGAGCTGACATCGCGTTTGTCTCTCATGCTTGCTTTCACTGCGTGATGTGTCAGTGCAGTTATAGATATGTCCCCAAATGAGTTTTTGTCTTATTATATTTATATCATATGTTGCTATATTAGAATATCACGAGCAAGAGTGCCGTTTTCCTGTGCACAATTGCAAATGTGCTATTTATTTTATACAACTGTTAAATTAACAATAAAGTTAACATTGTGTGTTACTTTTTATATTGTCAATATTGTTTGTTTCCCCCTTTATTTCGCCGACGAGAATTTCATAATGAAACTGTAGTCCAACAGACAGCGATTCTTTTTTTAAAAACTGAAATCCGCGTTTTGAACGAATCATTTGATTCAATGAATGAATCGGCCGTTTGAACAAATCGGTTGAATAAAACTCCCAACAACTCGCTTATTAAGACAGTGACTTACTGCCACCTATTGGCGGGTTTAGTTGCATATTTAAAGTACCCTTTAATTAAAATGTTAAAATTATAAATAATTTCATATTTAAATATTGAATAGCTTTATTTATGCAATTGCAAATTAAGTGTAAATATAGTAATGCCAGTTCGGATGCCGCTTCTGTGCCACCTCTGCACTGCAAGGATGGTTTTTTATTTAATTATTTAATTTGACAGTGGTACGATCTTATTCTAATAGAATTTAATTTGAATGTTAGAATTTGACATAAAAGGTGATGCATACCTCTAAATACGTTTAGAAATAATTTCCATATTTAGGTGAAAATGCCCCTGGAAATCAATTTAAGGTGGCAAATATTGCCCCTTAATAAAAAAAAATATTTCAGTCACTACTGTGAACTGACCACTGCATAGAATATGTTAAATATGAATATGTTTGAGTCTGCTGTCAACAACAGGCCTAAACCAGCCATGGTACCAGTACAAAATCAGTAAAATATCATCTAATTATTATTAACAAAACTTTGAAAATATCAAGATATATTTTTGTTAATATTGCAAACCCCTAATGTACGGTATTAATTTTGATTTCTTCAGGTCTTAAAAAGGTCTTAAAAAGCCTTAAATTTGACTTTAAAAAATGTGCAGATACCCTGACAAGCTGTTCTCCTGATTAATAAAGTGTCATATAAATGAATATCCTTTCATTCTATAATTCTCCTTTCACTCAGCATCTGTGAAGTGAAGCAGGACAACGGCTCACCAGTGCTTGTTTCAGATTATCATACAGACGACTGGTTTGGGGCATTTTTGGGATAAATAGTAGTAGTAAAAAGTTTTTTTTTCTCTGAGACCCGATGAAATACGTAGATCAGCGGCCCATTGGTTCTTTTCTTGATTGACACTGGGCTAGCCCAATCACATCTTTAATGTGAAGTATAGAAATATACTCTTTCAAGTATAGAAATTAGTACAAAACTAATTATGAAAGTTTCCTTTATTTTTCAGTGCATTTGTTTTACAATAGGCTATATGGCTATTACTATCATGGGATTAATATTATAACTATTATTGTAGTAGTAATGTAGACAGACACTGTAACTAAAAGAGTTTTGAAATTTTCTTTGTTTAATTTGCACCAGATTGATGAATTTCACATTAAAAAGCACAAAATTTTCTTACGGGGGAGCATGCCCCCGAACCCCCCTAGAGTGGCAGAGGACCACTCATCACAGTGATCCAAAAATCCTGTGAGAAACACTGGTAGCCTACTACAATGCCAATGCAGATTACAAGTTGTTTTTTGTTGTTCTTTTTTTTTTGGGGGGGGGGGGGGGGGGGGGGTATATATGCCGCATCCTTCTCACCTTTTTTACCCCTGACCTGTTTTCATGCCTGAGCTGAATGAGGAACTAGGTGACAGAAGCGATGCAACAACACGCTTCTGCCTATGATAAAGAGAAATGGAAGAAGGCAGGCCGTGAATATACTGTAAAAATGGACAATGGGGCCCCAGAAACAAATGGAGATGTTTACTATTATGCAAAATAACTGATTTACCAAAGTTTTTTCCACAGTGGCAGCAGATTTTTGCAGCAGATGTTTGATTTGTGGTATTAACAATGTGGGGAGGGGTCAGGCAATGAGACAGGGGGGCATCCCAGGCCGCAGAGACCATTCTCAAATGTAATGCTCGATTATATTGAATTATCAAAATCTGACAAAAAGAGATACTGCATAGTGGCAGTCGACATGTTTTCAGAATGGGTAGAAGCCATGCCAACAACAAAGGCAGATTAAAAAAGGAATGGCAAAACTATTCCTACAAGAAATTATCCCACCATGGGAATTTCAAATCCTGAAAAATTATTAAGTGACAATGATTCACATTTTGTAAACAGTGCAATTTCAGCAGTTGAAGCATTCCTGGGTACATCCGGAAGCGGGAGGAGCTAACTTACATGAGAATGAGGAAGAGGGGACGCGCACAGCTCTCACCATTTGAGATTCTGTTTGCTCGCCCACCTCAGATGGACTGGGAGGCACGAAATCCTCGAACATTGCCTGACACCACTATTTGTGAGCATGACATGTTGCAATATTGTGTTGAGCTGGATAAGGTGTTCTGTGATATCTCAAAACAGGTCCAGGCAGCAGTTCCAGAGCCAGCTGAGACGGCCCTGCACAGCATCCGAGGAGAGTTCGTGTTGATAAAGGATCTGAGACGAAAGCATTGGAAGGCGAAAAGGTGGCAGGGGCCATTCCAGGTTTTGCTGACAACTCACACTGCGGTGAAAGTCGAGGAGAGGGCTTCGTGGATGCCATGGGACGCACTGTCGAGAAGCATCAGCTCTGCGGTAGCTGCAACGGAAGAATAATCCCACTCAAAGCTAACGAGTGCCAAACAGAGATCAGACTAACCAGAGACCTGTCATCCCGTAGGTTACCAATTTGAAAACCACCATCACTGGAGAGCAGACGAATCAATAGTAAGAGACGATTGTGCAATTTCAGGAGTGGTCAGAACTGTATCAAGGACTTTGTGGAACTTTAACGGCGTGGGCATTGAAATAACCTGTCTGATCATATCAACTAGACCTGCCCTGAGACCAAAAATACATAGAGAAACGGGACTGATATCATTCACACAAGAACATTTTCTCGCCTGACAAGGTTGTAATGTGTGGCAATAAGTCACTAAAACTTATCCTCTTAATTGGTGTGGCTGTAAGCTAGCACAAGATGATAGCGTAGAGGTGAAAATGACAAAGGGTAAAGGGAGTAAGCTAAGCATAATATGTGATCCAATTTCAGCAGCAGGACCTGGGTATAATCCAGAACTTTTGAACAAATGGGGTAAGGCCATGTATTTTTGTAAGGATCCATGTCAAGGGCAATATGTGTACGGAGGTAATCAGGATGCTATCAGAGATGGTCTATGGACCAGGGGCGGGGTATATCTCACTTCAGGGTCCATCCATTAAGATCAGAAAATTTAGGAGAATTAATAGGGCTAATTCCATGTACTATGTAGAAATTACTGAATGTGAACAATTCTGTAGAAATCAAATCAATATCTCCAAAGAAAGTCAAAAGTCAGAACCCATCAGAACACAGCACTAGAGACTTTGACAATGTATGGGCAGTGAAACGACAATTAGGCGACGTATGTTTATGTAAAGTAGGGACGCAACAAGGGGCAATAATGGCTGGTACAGCACACTGTAAAACCACGATAATCATGAATAATAACAAATGTATAACATCTGATGGTACAAATATCACGTGTCATCCCGTGACGACGATGGCCTTCGAGAGACAACAGCTGGAACAGTATGTCTGTGGTCAAACCACTTTCCACACTTCCTAAGAAATGGATGGGGTGCTGTTATCCAGGATTTTTAGATGTAGGAACGGAGGTTTATTTGAAAATATGCAAAATGTTAGGAACCTCTTGTTGTTTTAATTTGACTGACGTCTATCAAAATGTATCAGACATAATAGAACACATGAAAATGGCCATAGCCACTCCAGATGAAATGTAATCTTCACTAGATAATTGGTTCTTGGGCCTGCAGGGGTGGACGAAATTGTTAATAAGTACCATTATGCCAATCGGATGTTTGATTTTGATTTTTCTTTTGACGATTCCATGTTTAATGAATTATATTTCTAGAATCACTGCTAAGACAGTGACTACCACAATGGTGAGAATGAATCCAGGGAAATACAACAATGATACGTAGGGCACCAGAGGTGAAGTTAATGTGTCAGTGGCTGATGATGATGATGAGGATTATGAGAACAAGAGCGAACATGAGTTTGACTAGAAAATTAAGTAACCATGGGGAAAATTTACTTGTTGTAAATCACTATGATTATGGAAAAGTAAATGTCAAATTGTGTGTATGTTCTTTGAATGAACATATGGGGGATTGTTATGGAAATTTTACTTTTAATGAGTTCTTTTACTTTTAGATGGGTACAACTTTTATTAACGATGAAGATTAATTTTTACTCATAAGCATTTAAAGGAATATAATCAAAAGCACATTATTAAAGATATAAAACTAAGTTTTTTTTATAAATGTATAAGTTAGAACAGGCTTGAAGGAACAAAATGTTCACTGGGTCATGTGAGGGCTGACAATATGTGTACTCCAAATGACTTTTTGTACTCCAAGTGTGAAAATATGTGCGCAGCTTTGATCGAACTAAAGATAGACAAGATGTGTGAAAAAGAGCAGCAGCTAAGAACAGGAAACTTTTGCAGACATGACGTTGCTCAGACCAGTTAGAATTTGGGTTGGACATGAGATAATGAGCTAAGACATCTCCCTTTAAGGTAACAAAGGATTTTTTACACAGGGTGTGTTAGGGTATATAACCTTGGCGAAAGGGACTAGCCTTCGCCTTCTCATGTCAGATGCTCTCTGCGTGAGAATGCCATGGGCCTTCTCATACTTAGACACTGTCTGTATGTTGAACGCCTATTTCTTGCAAGAAATAAACTTTTGATACTTTGACTTTTCGAAGGTTCCACTTGTCTGTTTTTCCTCCTCACTTTTCAAATAGAATAATTTCCCCAACAGTGTGTCTGTGTCTGTGTGTGTGTGTGTGTGTGTGTGTGTGTGTGTGTGTGTGTGTGTGTGTGTGTGTGTGTGTGTGTGTGTGTGTGTGTGTGTGTGTGTGTGTGTGTGTGTGTGTGTGTGTGTGTGTGTGTGTGTGTGTGTGTGTGTGTGTGTGTGTGTGTGTGTGTGTGTGTGTGTGTGTGTGTGTCTGTGTGTGTGTGAGCGCCCTTCAAACTATAATCTTGCCTTATATACATCTCACCATTCCCATTGTTGAAATATTCAGTCTTATTTTACAATTACTACATTTACTCACTAAGCAGACACTTTTAGTTTTCATAATTGACTTTACGAGATACTGCTACTATCAAGATTGATTGCATACATCTAAATTACGACATATGCTCTCAATGTGAAATGCAGAAAATGAATTCATGCGTTCATGACTTCAAGGCTAGACTTGTACCAGCTTTACTTGGTCCAAGATCCAGCAGTTAGAGTTCTTATTAGAATCAGGAAATATGACTAAGCCCAGTGTCAGCTTTATGTTCTGTTTAATTAACTTTTAGTTTGTATCATCTTGTTTAAATGTGTTCTGTTCCTGTTGTTCCCAATGTTTATGCTCTACATTGTTGCCATGTTACCAGTTATGTTGCTAACCTGTTTCTGGTTGAGTTTGTCAACACCAATGTACAGTCATAAAAACTAAATTTGTTATAAAACACAACCCTGCCTCTTCTCGTTTATATTTTTTTAATATTAAACATTAATATTGTCAGGGATCAGCCAGGCTCAACCACCACACAATCAATGAGATCGCCATCACCTGGTATTAATCACCTGCACGCCATCTTCCCATCACCACAAACACTTGCACACACCTCACTCTGGCACTTTGTCTGGTCTCGTAAATGAGTATAGGACTATCTAATTATCACTTACCTTCTATGCTTCTTCAAGAAGTTTCCTCGTCTCCCAGATTGTGTCTCCTAGTTTATCGTTCTCTTCGTCATCGTCGTCATGCCTGCGAAGACTCCCCTCTCTCTCAACACCTCATCCATCATCTGTGCTCCATCATCTACAGCTTCATCTATCATCACAAAGGACAGTCAGTATCTCCGGTTCCTTATCCTTCATTGATATTCATCCGCTACAGTTCCCACCGCTGCTTTTCATCTAACATTCAATAAATTGAATTCTTTTTTGGGTTTGGTTCTACCAGACTCTCATACATTTCATTTGTACAGAGAGTCTGGCCTCTTTCCATCTGGCCTCTCTCCAAGGTACCAAGGCGGGTACTCTGTTTAAGTTTAAAACTATTGGATCTGCCCAGAGTCACTCTGGATCTGCCGTAACCAATCACTGACGTTTGGTCGTGACGAAACTACAACTCAAACTTCAACCAAACGTACAAAGTCAGCACTCTAGGAGCATTCAACGGGAATGCAGAAGTGCCGTTCACCCTGTTACGATTTTGGAAACTTTTGGAAAATTTTATGGTACAAAATAATCTTTGATGTTGCTTTAACCCTTGTGTGTGTGTTGATTTCCCTGTTTTTGGAAGCTCAGCTTCCTATATTTTGTTGCACTTTTAGATAAGATATTGTATTTTGTTGGAATCCTATGCCTGCTCTGCAATGCTTTTTACCCCTCTGATCTTAGGGTTCATTCATGTGAGTTATCTCAGTTTGCAAACTTTGAGACTTTAAACATGGGAGACCTGGGTTTGATCCCTGCCATTACAGTTTGATGAACCAAATAAAATCCTGTGAAGCCTTGTTGGATCAACAAAGGTTGTCTAGAACAATAGCGGGCACATAATTTAAAGTCGACGTGAAATCAAAATTGACCCTATTTACTTTGTTAGCGCATATTACTAGTCTTGTGGTGAACAATTAATCCATGCAAGTTAATACACAGAAAAAAATTGTTTGCCGTGGTAATCTTTAATCAAAGTCTGAAAAGTTACCTCCGGTCTGAAATGGCGTTAAAATGATGACGTAGGTTTGACGGCTTGGGTTGAAAAACACATAACCATTCCCCAAAAACCGCTAGTCTGCTGTGGGCAGAGATGGAGAGGAGGAGCGCTGCAGTAAAACCCTGCCCTCTGTTCAATAACCCCGCGTGCAGTATTGCGGAAGTAAACAAGTCGAGGTTAACATGGTGAGGTTTTTATTGGGGATCATATTCGTGTTTTTAAAAACCGGAATATGAGCAGGTCGGGTTTTTGCCGGTGTTTACATGCCCGTGCGCGACCGGGTTATTGCTAATATTCTGGTTTTGAACGGGTTATTGGCTGCTTGTAAACGTAGTCACGGTAATATCATATTCTGACCTCTGTGAGACCGTTTGCCAGGTCTCTTATATGAGTTGGATAGACGTCCATCCTCTGGGCTTTGCTCGATGCCACTGTGAGCCGGATCCACAGAAACGCAGAGATATCCAGTTAGCTCCAAATATCCAGTTTGCTCGTGGCTCAATGTCTGGGTTGTGTTTGGCAGCAGTTTCTGATCGCGGTCTCCAAACCTGACTATAGCCTTCTGGGTGAAAGCAGCTCTCCTGGATCTGGAGCTGGAATATTTCATACATCACATAGTAAAGTTTTAGTAATAATTTAATAATCAATGTTTGTGGTCACACCAAATATTTGTTAGGCTACTTATATATATTTTTTTGTGGTCTTGAATTGCAAATTCTAATTGAGCAACTCTGTAGTTTCCAAACATTATAATTTTGTCAAAAAACATATAGGCCTATTTTGTGATACATCTGATCGAGCACTCGGTGCTCAACTGTTTATGACTCCAGCACTTCTTGTTGTGGTGGTATTGAAGTGTCCGGCCATTAAAGGAGCACGAGTCGCCACAGTTCTGTCTCTGTGTGTATTTCATACAGTAACCTAATATAGAGACCCACGGTCCGAACCAGGTCAGAGAACAAGTTCATAACATGGTGTCAGAAGTCGGAGTCACGGAGTAAACAAAGGGCTGTGTAAAAAAATTTAAAAAAAGGATAATCCGCGGAAAAGGATTAGCATCCTGCTAACACCGAACAGTGCAAGGATGGAGCAGTTTAAGCCGCCGACACAGCTGATACTCACCGGCAATATCGCTGAGAACTGGCGCAGATGGGAACAACGCTTTCGCCTGTACATGACTGCTTCAGGTGCGTCTGAGAAAGAGGAGGAGGTTAAAGTAGCCATCCTGCTTCATGCTATAGGCGAAGAAGCATTAGAAGTGTATAACACGCTCCATATTGTTACATCTGATGATGACAAAGAATCGATGGAAGATGTTCTCAAGGCATTCAAAGAGTACTGTAGCCCACAGAAGAATGTTGTGTTTGAAAGACATCTGTTCTGGTCCCATACGATGTCATCAGGAACTGCGGTGGACAGATTTATTACAGAACTGCGTCAGAAAAGTAAAGACTGTGAGTTTGGCCGAAGTGAAGATGATATGCTGAGGGATAAATTAGTGTTCAGCATTAATGATCCTCGTCTGAAAGAAAGACTGCTCCGTGAAAACGGTTTAACCCTTCAAAGAGCCATTGGCATATGCCGATCAACAGAACTCGCCAAGACACAAATACAGGCAATGCAGATGACCCCTATCACGTGTGATACTCAAGTCGACGCTGTGGAGAAATCGAGGGGACACAAGCGAACAAGCAGCAGGTTCAACAATGCAAAAAAACAAACAACATCAAGCCGCCTGAAATGTGGGAGACAGCATGAGCCTCGTCAGTGCCCAGCTTATGGAGTGGTGTGTCACAAGTGTGGAAAAAATAATCACTTCTCCAAAGTATGTCGCACAGTGGGTATGAAACGTGATAATTTTAAAAGTAAGGCAGTAAACAACATAAAGAGTGAAGTGGACTCCTTGTATATCGGCATGATAAATAGTAATGATCAAAAGCCAGTATGCAACACAAATGACAGCAAATGGGTCGAAACAGCCAGCATTAGAGGCGTAGCAATAAAATTCAAACTTGATACAGGCGCAGATGCCAGTGTGCTGCCCATGTCCATTTTCAAGCAACTGCCAGGTCCCATTCAACTACAACCCACAAAGACTGTGTTAATCGCTTTTGGTGGAGCCCGCCTGCCCTCATGTGGTGTTGCTTCTCTGCAGTGTAAAACCTCCAGACACAGTGCCACTGAACAGTTTCATCTAACAACACAGGCAGACAAAGCGATTCTGGGAGGTGAAGCGTGTGCAAGGTTGGAGCTGGTGAAGAGGGTTGAAGAACTCATAACAAAGCCCCCACAGCCTCCATCCACCAAAGAGGAGCTGATTAAAAGATATGCAGTGGTCTTCACAGGACTGGGTGAGTTTCCTGGAGTACATCACATACATGTTGACCCATCGGTTCCTCCTGTGATTCATGGGTGTAGAAACATACCTCTTTCGATCATGGATACACTGAAACACACGCTGCATGATCTGGAGAAGAGGGAGGTAATAAAGCCTGTCAAAGAGCCGACTGAATGGGTGAACAGTCTCGTTGCCACAAAGAAAAAGAATGGTTCACTAAGGGTGTGTTTGGATCCTTGTAACCTGAATGAAGCCGTCAGACGCCAGCATTTCTCCATTCCTACACCTGAAGATGTGCGCAGCAAACTGGCAGGTAAAACCGTCTTCACCATCCTAGACGAAAAGGATGGATACTGGCAAATTAAGCTGGACGAGCCATCTTCAAAACTGTGCACCTTTAATACACCGTGGGGTCGATACCGTTTCCTCAGGCTTCCCTTCGGGATTAAGTCAGCCAGCGAGGTGTTCCAGCAGAAGAACTGTGAGACCTTTGGTGACATTCCAGGTGTGCATATTGTCGCTGACGACATGATAATAGCTGCAGCCTCAGAACATGAACACGACAAAATCCTTCATGAAGTGATGGAGAGAGCAATGGCAGCAAATGTGAAGTTTAACAAAGACAAAATACAGTACAAGGTTGACACTGTGAAATATATGGGACACATAATCACCCCAGCAGGACAGAGGGCTGATGATGCCAAGATTAAGGCAATCATTGACATGCCGACCCCTGAGGATAAACAAAGCCTCCAACGCCTGTTGGGCATGACCAAGTTCTTGGCGCAGTATGTCCCAAATGAAGCATCACTGACAGCACCGCTCAGACAGCTGCTTAAGAAGGACACATTGTGGCAGTGGTGTCCACACCACACTGCAGCTTTAGAGGTCCTGAAAGCTGTTCTGACACAGGCACCGGTGTTGAGGTATTACGACCACAGGAAAGCACTTACACTACAGGCTGACTCATCAAAGGATGGACTTGGAGCATGTCTGCTACAGGAAGGACAACCTCTCTGCTATGCCTCACGATCGCTCACGGATACTGAAAAGAGGTATGCACAAATAGAGAAGGAGCTGCTGGCCATAGTCTTTGCAGCCAAGAGATTCCACCAGTACGTCTTTGGCAGAGCGGTGACCGTGCAGTCAGACCACAAGCCTCTGGAGACCATAGTAAGAAAACCGCTGAACAAAGCACCAGCACGACTACAAGGTATGTTGCTGCAACTGCAAAAATATGATCTGAACATAACTTACACTCCAGGCAAGAACATGTATATAGCAGACACTCTGTCACGAGCTACGATGAGCAGAGACTGTGATAACGTGGACGAAAATCCCTGTGATGAGAAAGTCGTGTACGTCATGGAGGCCACGGACTCATTGAGTGAGGAGACACTCAACCAGTTGAAAACAGCCACCACTGCAGACAGAGTATTGCAAGCTGTGTGTGTGAAACATCTGAACGGCTGGCCTGCGAGGAGGCGCGGCCTGGATAAACGTCTTCACAGCTACTGGCCTATGCGACACGACATCAGCATCCAGAACGACATCATCATGGTTGGAGACAAAATCGTCATACCACAAGGCTTCAGGAGAGAGATCTTGGAGAAACTTCATCTCGCTCACCAGGGTGTCCAGCGCACAAAAGCTAAAGCAAGAAAAGTCCTCTACTGGCCAGGCATGTCGCGTGACATAGAGATGACAGTCGAGAAATGTAGGCATTGCCAACAATTTCAGCCACAACAGCAGAAGGAGCCCCTCATCACACATGAAGTCCCTGAGCTCCCATGGATGAAAGTTGGAGCCGACATCTTCCAAATGAACGGTCAGTCTTACTTGTTATTAGTGGACTATTTGACAAAGTATCCAGAAGTGCTAAATTTACCTGATTCAACAGCTCTCACAGTAATCCAGAAAATGAAGTCTGTCTTTGCTAGGCATGGGATTCCCAGAGAGCTAGTGAGTGATCACGTTCCTTTTGCCAGTTACGAGATGAAATCATTCGCAGCCTCTTGGGATTTCAAGCTCACGCACTCAAGCCCCGGATATCCACAGTCCAACGAACTCACGGAAAGGACCATAAAGACAGTAAAACATGCTCTCAAGAAAGCGATGCATACCAGCACAGACCCACATCTGGTGCTGTTGTCACTAAGGAACACACCAGTGACAGGGCTGAACAAGACACCTGCACAGCTGTTGATGGGAAGGTCTCTGCGCAGCACACTTCCATGTTCCAGCGCTTCGCTAAAGCCATCCACTCCACCGGACATACAAAGACGGATTCAGGATCTGCAGACACGCCAGCGCCTATATCACGATCGTGATGCTAGGCCGTTGCCTGCCTTAGATCCGGGTACCACCGTACACATGCAGACACGACGTGGTTGGGAACCAGCCGTAGTGACAGGCCAGAGACTGGAGCCACGCTCGTATAACGTGCTGACTCCAGCAGGAAAGACTTTAAGGAGGAATAGGAGACATTTGAGGAAGATACATCCAAGTCTGTTTAGAGGCACTGACTCTGATGAAGATACAGATGTAACACACTCTGAGACACAATTGAGAACAAGATTTAACTAGTAACACTTTCTTGTAGAGTGTCCTTGTTACATGTTATAGTAATTACAACAAATTATGCATAATTACATGCAACTAACCCTAAACCAAACCATAATCCTATAGTAAGTACATTTGGTTAATTGATATTACTCAGTATGTAAATGTACACCTTAAAATAAAGTAACCAGAAACTTTGTTATAAAAAAATATTTAAAAAACGGAAATATTAACTGTATAAAGTCCCACATATATCTACATATTCTGCAAGGTTTTACATCCATGTATTATATTGTTGATTAAATGAACATGCAAGTCATTTCTGTAGTATTTTGTGTCTGGATTTGAAGTCTTTTACACGCATTTGCCAGCAGATGTCCCCACAATGCTGTTTTCAAAATGCTCAATCATTTTTCAGATCACCTCAACGGATTCAGTCAGTGTTTCCCAATTCCCATCACTAAAATGAACACACTGGCTAACACATACGGCACATTTCTTGCACATGGCACACAACTTTTCATAGTGCTGCATGGTAGTGATATTCTTCCTCTCCTTTTTTAATTTTTTTAATTAGAATAAGGATTAGCAGCACTATATGGATCCTTACATCATATGCCCCATGCTGAACAGCCCATATGAGATTATTCATGAAAACGGTCACGTCTGCACAGGTAATGGATGTGGACCTGGATAAAGTCTCAGGTGACATGCAAAAACAACGACTAAATCAATTCTGAGATCACTAATAATCACCCTTGAGAAGCTATAGGTTTATGTGGTGTCAGTAACTAGGAACCAAAGGAGAATCAAAAACGAACTAATAATTGTTTAAGGTTCAATAATTAGCTATAGGGTATATGTCGAACGTCGCATTACGAAACCGGAAAACAGAACGCATCGCTTCCGGTTCAGGTCTTTTGTATATGTGCTTCATGCATTTTTTTACTGTTTTACTCAGGATAACTTAAAAGGAGCGAGCAAAGATGATCATAACCAATGTCCCTCGCATGTGAAGATCGATATTTAAAAGTAAAAAAAAAAAAAAAAATCTTCACACTAACGTTAAGATATTTAAATAGAATAAAATGTCAATAACAAAGTGAGATAGGTTAGCTGATTACCTTAAAATTCCATAGATATCGGCGTCAGTTCATACGGCTGTTAACACTTTCTATGACAAGCGGATGCGATGAGACCAGGTTTCCGGTTTCGTCATGCGACGTTCGACATATACCCTATTGGGTTACTTGCACAAAGAGTATCATACCATTAAAAAATAGTAATCTAGATTATGAAAATCAATTTGGACAATAAATAAGTGAGAAGTCTCTCGATTGTAATAAATATGAGCTGAAGGTTAGATCTGTGTTTGTTCTGTCAATCACAGAAGTCTGTTTTGTGTTTATGGCATCACGTTTCACCGTGACAAAAAAGTGATGCTGAAATTCTGCACGACACAGACCTCGACTGATTCTCTCGGCTCTTAGAAAGTCATAGTTCATCCGTACACTAAATGAAATCAGAGCAGAAAGTCTTAGGTCTGGTTTCACAGACAGGGTTTAGATTAAGCCAGGATTAGACCTTAGTTCAATTCAGTAGCTTTTATTAACGTGCCTTAGATAAAACAATATAAAGATAAAACAATGACACTTACATATTTTAAGATAATATGCCAAATGAAATGCAAATATCGGATTTACTTAAATGTTTTTGACAAATTTAACAAAATTATGTGAGTTTATGTTTAAATAGCAATGAGTTATGAAAAGTTGCCTTTGAATTAATGAGCCCGTTGGCAGATATTTGTTCTATATTTTTCTATTATTCTATTACTATTATTCTTTGTTTTAATGAGAAACTTACTTCATACTTCAACAAGACTTCATATTTGATGTAATTTTGTATCTCCAGGGCATCTTGATAAAAAAAAAAAAATCTTGATTTAAAAATCTTTAGACATTTGTACCGGAAAATGAGGCAAAAATATTGAGGAAGATCTCTTTTTTGCAGTGTGATCAGAAGGTACAGTACAGTAAAATGGATTTCCATATGGTTGAGAGGAGAGCCATTTTAACTACTTTTAAAATTTAAAACTACTTTTTAACTACTTTGGTACTTTTCTCAGTTCAGAATTGTAATTCTCAAAAATCTCTGTTCAATCTTCACATCATGTCATTTCTTTGAACAAGTTGAAAATGCTTTGGTGCATCCATGCAAATGATTATGTACAATTCTCTGCTGTTTCCTGCATTATCAAATACTTATGTCATGTTGATCAAAATATTATAATGTGTCTCTGTTGAATAGTTTCACCCCCCACAACATTCAGGCATTAGTTCATAGCATAAGTCTTTACATGCAAAATGGTTGAACAAGTTGTCATTATATCATAATATAGAAGATATTGGTTGCGATGTGGATGAGAACAGAGGAACGTCAGGAGGTGTAAGACTGATTCCTACAGCTTTTTTCTGTATCGCAATAACACGGTCTGTCAGCAAATTACAGTACAAACAGTGAAAGCGTAAATGTGAATCTTGTCCAGTCTCTTGCAATCAAACTTCCACATATACACTATAAGGTGTAACCTACAATTTACAATACAGTAACTGTCATCAAAACTGTAGCATAGTTTACATCAGAACATCCCTCATACAGTTATATTGATAACATGACGAAGCAATTTGACTGTCGTATCCGCACACAAGGACTTGTCGTTCTGACGGCACTGACATGTTCATTGATGCAGATATTTACTTTTGAGAGATGAACTGAGGATCTTGAGCAAGAGACTGGCTTTTGCAGGTACTCATGGTGTTTTGCGATACGAAATGTTTTGAGAAATGCACTTACTGTTTTGCAAATGTCGAGGATGATTCGAGAAATGTATAAGCGACTGAGAAAAACGTTCTAAGACAAACTTTAAGTTGGCTTGGAAAAACTTAGCCAGAAAATAGTTTTAAAAGCTTGATAGATAGATAGATAGATAGATAGATAGATAGATAGATAGATAGATAGATAGATAGATAGATAGATAGATAGATAGATAGATAGATAGATAGATAGATAGATAGATAGATAGATAGATAGATAGATAGATAGATAGATAGATAGATAGATGGATAGATAGATGGATGGATGGATGGATGGATGGATGGATGGATGATGGATTGATAGATAGATAGATAGATAGATAGATAGATAGATAGATAGATAGATAGATAGATAGATAGATAGATAGATAGATAGATAGATAGATAGATAGATAGATAGATAGATAGATAGATAGATGGATGGATGGATGGATGGATGGATGGATGGATGGATGGATGGATGGATGGATGGATGATGGATAGATAAAGCACACTATGAGAACAGTCTGAAGGTCTATAGAGTTTGCTGGTTGTAGAGTTAAATCTCTAGGAGATACAGTCTAAAGTTTGGCTCAGAAGAAGAAGAAGGAGAAGTTTAGATCAGTAAGTTGGCTTGAAAAAAACAACTTAATTAAGGGTTATTGATAGGTAGGTTATGTGTTGCATCACCATAGCAACTGTGCATTGATCAATCGGCGTTCTTGTTTGATTATTGATTGTTTGGAGGGGGAGGACAGCTGTGCTTCTGTCCCTGCATCTCTGATCACAGAAGGACTCGGTGCATGGGTGAAATGTTGGATTCTGGAGCTGAATCTACACCTACACGCTCAAATGCCCGTTATGCCAGCCGTGCCTACTTTATTTTTAGTTCCATTTGATTATTATTGTAATAATAATCACACTGTAAAAAGTGATACTGTGCAATTGTAAGGCTTCCTTAAAAATCTGATTTACTGTAACCCGAAAAATAGCTAAAATGTTTTAGGTTGGTTCGGTGATGTTAAATATATTTTTTGTTTGAATTACAGTTTTTCTCAGTCGCTTTGGTGCATTTCTCACATCACTATTTACATTTGCACATCAGTTAATGCAGTTCTCAAAACAATTAGTACAAACTGCAAAACCTAGTTGATAACCTGCAAAAGCGTGTCACTTGCTCAAAATGGATCGCTCATTCCTCAAAAGCAAGTATTCATGTGAATGAAAGTGTCAGTGTCATCAAGATGAAAAGTCTTGACACCATTGCTTATGAACAAGATAATCAAATGGCTTTGACATGTTTTCATTATGACAGTTTACTCTGTAAATGTTTTCCAATGCAAAAAAGTCAGATATTGGTGACACTACCTGAAAATGCTCAAGACGGCACTATATACTATTTGCACAGCCATTTGAAAAATACAGTAAAGTTACACATTACTGTATTTAGTGAGGTAACTGGGTACAAGACACTGAATGTTTCACATTTTTACTGCAAATGACATATATCTTTGCAATTCTAATTTGTTCACAGCATTGTGCAAAAGAAAAAATACACCCTTATTTACAACAAACATAAACTCCCTTTGGGTATACTGTGCACAACTGTAAACAATATTGCAGTACATATTGGAACTGAGCATACAACATACATAGTACTGTAATCATTCATGCACATCCAGACGTTCCTCTCTGTCTGGCCACATCATTTCATCTGCATCACAGCGAATATCATCTCTTGCAATGCAATCCAAAACAACAACATGCTTGCTCAGATGGTCTCCAGTTAGACCCCTCTCATTCTCAGGGATTATGTCCCTGTAAAGAGTGTCTAACAAAGTCAGCAGATGTTGTGTGTTGTATGGAGCAAGACTGGGGATATGCCATTTATACACACCTGTTCTCCCGACGAAATGTTTGAATAATTGAATTTACAGTGGTTCTCCCAACATTTGGCTGCACCCTTCGACCAGCCTCAGCCATTATGAGGCCGTGATTGACAACATTTGTACCCCGGTTGTACCCCTAACATTTGTACCACAATTGATCCACAATTGTACCCCTGATTTCATCAGGGATCCGCCTATGTACTTGGCCTCTTCTTCCCCTTCCCCTTCCCCTTCCCCGTCCCCGTCCTCCACCCGCACCCGCACCCGCACCCTCACCCGCACCCCTCTTCCACGAGGCTGGCCTTCCATTTCTGTGTCACAGTATTGTAGAAATGGTACTATGTCCTGCTTGGTTCATATATGCTTGTAAAGTGGGGGTTTATGGGATTCAGCTCTGACAGTGATTGTAGAGAAGTGGCTTATCATTGGTTGCAACTAATGCTTCACACACCCCTTCGCATCAGTGAAAGTTGAGATTCACCTAAGATAAATTGTTTAATTTAGGAGACATTTTCAAAAATGATTAAAAAAAATGTGTAAAATTTGCTTGACCGATTTTGACAACTATAGTTCAACATTTTTGTATGTAATGACTCAAGCAATGAAAGGAGGACTATTCGTTTTATATGACTATTCAGCATTCACAAGTATAGTTCATTTTGACTGACATGACATAAGCAAATGATAATGTTATAAAATAACACAGTCTCACCCCAAAACGTCACATACTGACGCGTCTTGACCATTCGGCAACATACGACGAAAAGGGTACCCTTTAACGTCCATATGTGACGATTCGGGAATGGTTGGGTTTAGGTATGCGGTAGGGTACCGCTAGAGGGCGCTGCTGGTGCGCTTATGTCTGCGTCTCATATGGACGTTAAAGGGTACCTTTTTCGTCGTATGTTGCCGAATGGTCAAGACGCGTCAGTATGTGACGTTTTGGGGT
This sequence comes from Phoxinus phoxinus, assembly GCF_949152265.1. NCBI lineage: Eukaryota > Metazoa > Chordata > Actinopteri > Cypriniformes > Leuciscidae > Phoxinus > Phoxinus phoxinus. The sequence goes on from NC_136885.1 coordinate 4,608,008, forward strand.
GAGACCGGGTTGAGAGTTGTATGAAAGCAATTGATGCATGTCCATAAGCATTTGCAATTTGTTCGAAGGAATGAGAAACTGCTAATGAAGTGCACAAATGACTAAATGTTGTGGAGGTTGAACTAACTGTTGTGCAAATGTAAATAGTGATGTGAGAAATGCACCAAAGCGACTGAGAAAAACTGTAAACCAGTTAATGCAGGTGCTATTTTTAGGTTTGTTTTTTCAGTGCATCATCGCCATCTTCATCATTTCATCGTCATTAACCCGTGATAACGTCCCATACAGAACAACGATGTTTCAAAATCAAAAGATCGATTACACACATTTATCTGATCACAAATTTATTGTGATCATTATACTGATCAATAATACTGTGTGAAATTAATCAAATGCTATTGAATAAATAAGGGCGGTGAATGACAGTAAACTAGGCTGCGCGTGCACGAACATCATACGGAACAATACAGTACACAAGTGTTAGGCTATTAATTTTATTTAATTTATGCAACTTTTACTGCACCCACACACCGGACGCGAATAGCGCGTCAGGCGCGAGTCATTTCAATGTTAAATCAATGCAAAGACGCGTTATGCGCGTAAAACGCACCATTATGCAACATTTCATCATTTGCCCAGATTTTAGATAATGCTCTTGTTTTATAGCTAAACAAGTGAGAATATTTACGAATAGCCTACAATTTAAATGTTAGGCTATGCCTACATTTGTTGTAAACACGATGATTTTGTAAAGTGGTGCACATGAATCCTCAACTAGAATCTTTTGAATGTTTGGACATTAAAATTAGTTGTAGCCTAATTCTTCATTTTTGTTGGCCGTAAGATCGTTTAAAACTGTGCTATAGGCTAGTCTACTTAAAATTTTGGTTTATGACGATGCAATCCTTAAACCACGGTCAAAATGACCAGAAACTGCAGCGTGGCTTTTTAAACATGTTGAGACCATTTAGAAATGGTTCATTTAGAAACATCTAAAAAAAAATCATTATTATTTATTATTTTAAATATAATAATTATTTAAAAATATAGGCCTATCGTTATGACAAATTTGCCTAGCAAAAGAAAGAGAATGCAAAATTTGATCTCCCAAAAGTTAACAGGCCTACACATTTTTATAATTTCTTGGGTCAAGAAATAATGTTTACATGCCGGGCGATATCGGTGTAGCCTACATCCTACAAGACAAAAATCGAGCTGTGCCGATCGCTTTATGCTTAATCTAATCCGATCAAAGGAAAACGCGTTTACATGACCACATGCATTGTCGCTTAGCCTATTGCATATCGCGCGCATTCTCATTGATGTTCACATTTTCCAAAGTGTCAAACGAACATCTAATGTTGGGTTGTTGTGGTCACCTATGTGGAAGACTTGGGGGCCGGACTCTCTCTGTGGGATTGGTCTGTTTGGGGGGGGGGGGGGGGGGGGGTATCCATTGAGGAATGTGTTGGTCATCCTGGAGGGGAGAGTGATTGGGAATCACGTGGACTTGACCGAAACTGTGAGAGAGAGAGAGAGAGAGAGAGAGAGAGAGAGAGAGAGAGAGAGAGAGAGAGAGAGAGAGGTCGAGCATGAGAAGCATCAGTAGGCTTTATTGCAGTGACCGATCCTGAGAGATCACCTGGAGAAACGAGATTTAACGCAAACATCCCGAACTCAACAGGCACAGAGTGGAGCCCATGGCAGAGGGTATGGCTTTTTAATTTCGAGGTTCTGGCCCTCTTCATCAAGGTGTTGCTTGTTTAGGGGACGTGGGGGGCTGGGGGTCCCTGCATTGTCTTTCATGTTTCCGTGTGGTTTTCCACTCCTCGTGTAGCCTAAGTGAGGTTATCGTGGAGCTCCTCTTTGTTTTGCTCCCGTTTCTTCTTGAGTTGCGAGAGTGTGTTTTACATGAGACTTGAGGAAGGTTTCAGGCCCGTGATGGTCGCAGAAGAGAAGGATTTCATTCCGCTCACCATGGGTTCAGATTTACAGCAGGACTGTCCAGGTGAAGTAGCGAGTGTTTTCTCCGGCGGGTTTCACCATGTTAGCGCACATTTGGAAAGTCTCCATCACTTTGGAAAGAAACACCTAAAAGAGCCAGCATGTGTTGCCAGTGAGACCAAGAGGGCATTATTAAAGTCATCGATTTTTAAACTAATATACACCAATAATAGCTATATCAACAATTGCGTGGTTTTCCTACTTGTAAACACAAATAATACCAAGAACTCAATTTTCACTGGTTGAAATGTTAATTCATGATATCTGTAAATGTAGTTCATGTTACACTTGATATTTCTAATATCTGAACATGTATTTCTAATATCAATAAATATGAGAGTTATTTCAGATATTTAAACTGGCTTTCTTAGTAGTAACAATCACATTCATGATATCAGAAATTAACATGTCAATTTATGACAATCGAATTATTGATATAAAAAATGAAAAGAAAAATTTTGATATCAAGAATAGACATTTGCACTATTAACCTTGATAATAAAAATATGATTTGTAGTAAGAAATTGAATTTCTGATATGTGAAATTGGAATTTCAACTAGAAAATCAATTCTTGATATCAACACTTGAATTTGAATGGCAGACTATGGTGACATTTAACTAGTGAAAATACAATTACAGATATGAAGAATTATCAAGAATTCATATCCTGGGAATGAAGAAAAGTCAAAACGGCTTGCCATAATACTACTTATTTCCAGCTTTCTGCACTGTAAAACATCAGCGTGTTCTGATGTTCATTATTTTGTCAAAAAAAAAAAACGATAATAAATATAGTAATAATACTACATTGTTATTCTGCTTAAATAAAACTGTGTTTAATGCTACAGTTTACGCCACTTTATTCGTAAACGTGCAAATATGACCCAGACTAAAATGGATGTTTGAGCTGTTTTAACTGAAAGCAATCTTAAAATATGTCACTGCCATTGTTTTGTCTCAAAATTCACACCAGTAATGTTTTTTTCTTCTTCTAAGGCACGTTTATAAAAGCTACTGAAATGCCCTAATTGAACAAAGGCCTAATCCAGGCTTAATCTAAGCTCTCTCTGTGAAACCAGGCCTAAAATAATTTGTCATTCTTTTTTTTAAATACAACCACTGATGGTTTCTATGTAATTTTGGCCAATTGATTTTATACTCTTTCTGTTATATTCAAATTTCGAAATTCCACATGCACACACATGCATTTATTTCCCCTCTGATGGTAAATGTAAATGGTTTTGCTTGCAGGAGGGTGTACGAAAACCGAGGAGGAGGAGGGGCAGGCCGCCGAGGAAGACCCTCAGTCATACCATGGTGTGGGCGTGTGCAAGTGGTTCAATGTTCGGATGGGTTTTGGGTTCCTATCAATGACCAGACGAGACGGTGTGCCTTTAGAAACTCCAGTTGACGTGTTTGTCCATCAGGTAAGTGCTGAGAAACATTGGACAGCAGGTTATTTAGTTTTAAATCAGCTATATCAAATTAGATAATAATGTTTAGGTCCCAATAACAATGTTATATATAGACCAACCAATAAGTTTGCATCACCCTGGTTCCCTCAACAAAAAGCGGAAGTGGTAAAATACGTTTATTTTCTGGGCTTTGGCTTAAAAAACATACTACAAAAAATACAATTGGTGTTTTATTACCTTTTTGTTATGCTTTGGAAAGCCAAAATCTGAAATCTAAAATGGCTTAGTCTGCTATTAACAGATTCACTGCCCAAACTATTTGAACTTCTGCAGTAATTGCATTGCTCCACCCTGGTATGGTTAGTATTTCTCTCTCACCTCACATTTCCCACGTAAGTGCCATGTCTTAAAACAATAGTCTGGCCTGTCGGCAAGAGCACTTTCAAGGATGACCCCTTTAATCTTGTTTCCTGTCATAAAGTCATTAGCCACAGATATGTGGAGAAACATTTAGGAGCCCCTTTGTATGGGTGACCAACTGGGTGGCCATTTGTGTCCCGAGATCTGCTGCGACTTCATACAGACCGGGAATGTGCAACTTCCTTTAGCATTATTCTGCACTTTTAGCACATCACAACCCCCATGAACAGCACATTAAGAGTAGTAGTGGACCGTGTACATGCCTGTCAGTGAGCAAACTGAAGATTTGTCAAGGGGCTGACTGGGCTTTTCAATGGCCAAAACTGATGCAAAAACAAGATGTTTGATATAATACCATTATTTACAGAATACAACTTAATGATATTATACACATATGCAAAATTGAGGTTAATTGGACATTTGTTTCACAGAGTATAAACTCATTAGAAATATTTGAAAACATGAAATGTCCATTAAACATGGACAAGGAACCGACGAAACGGGTCAAGTCACCTTTATTTATATAGGGTTTTTCCATATCGAATCTACCAAACTTCTCAAATTTTAGATTTTGTTAATATTTTTGATATTATAAATAGTGATGAAAGTCAAAATATTAATTGTAATGGGTGTATATTGACTGAGTAATCCACTATTTTGTAGAGGAGGGTCGGAATTACAATTTTTACCTGAGATTTGGAGCCAATTTACATGGGGGGTAAAGGACTTTAGAAAGATGGCAGCATCATTATATTATATTTACACAGAGATTGGTAGGTCTATTAATTGTGAAAATATGTTGATTCTAGCAATCTTTGTTGCATTAGATGCCAACCCTGACCGAGTCCCAAGTTTGCATGCCTGTAACTTCAGAAGTATATAAAAGATATCTTAATAGTTTTGCTTTTTCACAAACATTTCTTTTGGCATCTTCATTTTAAAGGCGCTATATGATTAAATCCCAGAGATCAGATTGTTTTAAAGCACTTTCACAGTTATAAACAGGAAAATAATCACAGAATTAATGCACTGTAACAAATTCCTGTAGTTTTCACAGCATCATTACTGTAAAATGAGCAAATGCTTACTGTAGAACCATGATTATACAAACTTCATCAAATATAAGACAATTCAATTCTGCTGTAAAGCATCTCTAAAAAGACAGTGTCATTCTAGGCTCAAGTCAGTTCAGTGTTGATTCAGTTCAGTTCAATAACGGTGGAAAGTTCACCAATTACGAGACAAGTTCAGTTCCGCGATAAGCATCTCTACAGAAGACCATAGTGTCATTATTCAGCTCGAGTTTTCTTCTCATCCAATAGTGTCAGTGCGGTCATCTCGATAATATTACTGAATGTTAAGTGTCTTTTAAAGCCCAACTCAGCAAGCCAAAGGCGACAGTGGCCGGCTTCATGGATGATCCACGAGCCACACACACGTCTGTCCTCGGCTACACAACATTAACTCCGCTGCTGGTCTTTGTGAGCGCAAACAAAAGAAGAAGAGCGTGACAGATCCTTCCTATATCTGTGGCGTTTTGCTTCTTATTATGTCAAAACCTGCTTGCTTGTGATTTCTCCATCACCTAATGGATCATCTATGTTCGTACATACACAGATCCAGTCCATGTGCTCTCTTCTTAGGGTTTTTACTGTAGGAAGGGCTTGTCAGTGAGATGTCAGTGGGAGGAAGGGAAATTGGGGGTCGGGGGTCACACGTGTCTATAGGGAAATACGTTAACGGTCACTTTGACCCACACACAATGGACGTACTTGAAAGGGAACACCGCATCTGCCACAACACAGTTGTAACCAACAATGTTTCCTCAAAACAAACACCTCTACAGATCCTCGTGGGGCCGTTTACATCACATCAATAAGAAGACCTGTAATACTAGTCATCTAAGGCCAAGTGATCCACTGACGGATACATTTAATGTGCCTTATTTCTTATAATCCTATATAAAATATCCAAGAGAACTAGAATACTTTCTGAATTCTCGGTTCTCAGCTAAATGTTAACTAAGCTGCATAAACTCGAACTGATATAATGCTTGTGCTCGATGGCCGTGCTTTTTATTTGTTTGGGGTTTCATCTTTTGTTAACCAGGTATAGACAAACCAATTATGCTTATTTAAATTTTTTATTTAAAAACACTGTCAGCTTAAATGTTTTTATCTTTCCTGCTGAAAATAAAAATTGCATGCATTTTGTCGTTAAATTCTCCTCTTAGTATAAGATATAAAAAAGCTCATTCAATAATACAATAATAAAAATCATCCTGCCCTGACACATTGGCTTTTAAGATGATTTAATTAAAATGAGTATCAATTAATTTCAGGACGCCTAATATTACTTTACAAACGTATGTAATAATTTCTGAATTACAGTAATGATTTACGTATCATACATACGTGTTTATGTTTTTTTTAGTTTTTTTGCATAACTGGAAGCTATTGACAGTTTGAAGAGGGAGATTTGCATTTCACAGTCGTGAAAATAATGCTAAAAACCTTACTGGTCATATGCAATACATTATTTTGTGTAAAATATGACCCGGACATGTTTCATGAGATACTCACACATCATCCATCATGTAGAAGCTGTTCTTCTACTTCTGCTTGTTGTGTTTATCAGAAGAATGTGAAAGGCAACATTAATACGAACAGCAATGCATTTGTTTTAATGCATGAACAGAATGCCATTGTTAGATTTCGGTAGATTTCTAATATCTTGTACTTCTAATAAACTACAAGGTAGCATTGGTTATATGAATATGACTTGTAAAAGGCTTTAGGTTTCAGTCATCATTCACCCACCTCATGTTGTTCTCCATTTTCTTTATTTCCCTGAACACAAAAGGTGAACTGTTTGAGGACTGCGCTGCTCGCTCTGTTGAATGCGATGTCAATAATGGGGACTGAGGCTTTCAAGCTTCAAAGAACATAGAAGTGGCCATACTACTCTTGCAATATACTCTAAACCTTCTCAAGACACTTCTGAAGATTGAGCTGTGACTTTGATTAAACATTGAATTGTTGAATTGACAATAAGAATAAGAACATGTAGAGAAAAAGAAAGGGTGAATTTCCATTCTCATCGACTTTAAGAATTATAATTTTTTTATTTAGCATGAAAGAGAGTAAGGCATCCAATGAGCGTGAGTAAATGATGGCGAACTATAGAGCGTGCAGCGATGACTTTTTTTATTTTTAAGCCAACTCATAAGCTTGCATTACCCTGGTTCCCTTAAAGTCCCCCTGTGGTGAAAATCCAGCTTTTAATGTTGTTTATGTGTCTATGTGGTGTTTTTAATATGCTTTAAGACAAACCATGTATGTGCAAATTCATAAGTCAACACCATTGCTGAGTATTTCCTCCAAAAACATGGTTTGAAATGTAACTCGACACCATTGCCTCATTTAGTATATGTGGTTCTATGAATATGCAAATGAGCCCCGCCTCCACTCACTCACTCACTCAGAGATCCACTGGTTGACGATCACACGTTGATCTGATTGGTTACAAGGTAGTGTGTGACGTCAGAAACACCAGCGATTTCAAACCGTGTTTTTGAGACTGTCTTTGGTTCACTGCAGTTTTAAGCAGAAAATACTCAGCAATGCTGTCGACTTATGAATTTGCACATGGTTTGTCTTAAAGCATATTAAAAACACCACATAGACATATAAACAACATTCAAATCTGGTTTTCAGCACAGGGGGACTTTAAAGAATCAGTTCAGGTACTACATTTACACTTGGCCAAGAGCTCATTCATGACAGTGAATATGTTCGCCCTCAAGCCAAGCAACCATTTGAAGAATTTGTGTGGACCAGCATCCTTCCCAGCGATCAGGGAGTGAGACGTGTGTGTGCTGTGGGGGGATGTGTGTGTGTGTGTGTGTGTGTATCAGGAATGCTGTAACCTGGGTCGGGGGATGGTGTAGCATGGGTTTTTCACACATAAATCAGTCGCTTTCTCTTTCATATCCCATAAGAATGCACATCACACAATCACACATACAGATGCGCACAGGGCCGTCTTAAAATCACTGCGGTCCCAAATGTGAGCTAGTTATGGGGTGTTCGGGGCTCCCCCTAAATAATGTGGATTTTTCTGATCTACATGTGCATTTCAAGACGTTTGAAAGACAAAATAAATGGATAAGAAATAGCTTTAAAACCACGTCAGTGGGCGGTAGATTTATTTTTCAATACATGCAATCCTAATTTCCATTACTCTTTCTTTTTCTCTCAGTCTCGTGATCTTGCCGTGTCTCTTTCCCTCCTAAAGCCGAGCTCTGACTGATAGTCTTTTAATTTGTGTCTGTGTCAGTGAAGAAAGTAAACTGAGTCAACTGACATTTATGTTTTATGAATTATTTTCTTAGACAAGTTAATTTACTGAAGGCTATCAACACTATAGGTAAATAAGTTTATAAAGTGTATTTACAATACGTACACGTTCATTATTAATCTTATGCCTAATATGTTGAACACGGCTTCGTTCATGTTTCTTGTGCCCTCACATTGACCGTTACTAATTATTACATTACATGAATCACGTAAATTATATAGGCCCTTTTTTCAATTCAAAATGGCAAATTAGACAAAATTGTATTAGTTTGCCATCTCTATCCTAAGACAGCTGTCGAATATGAAATGTTTAGTTTAGCTAAATACATTTTATTGCACTTTATGACCATTTACTGAAGTGTCGGGTCGGGTTGCGCTAGAATTTGCGCTCAGCGACTTCTGTGAACATAAAGCCCGCCTACTTTGATTTGATTGGTCATCTCAAATATTTTGGCACTGATGAGCGGTGTTCTTGGTGATCTTGGTGCTGTGCAATATCCTTGCAGCACTAAAGCAGTGTTAATACGATATTAGGCAATTATTTCACAACATTTATTATGTACGCCTCAGAATAATAGTGAGGTCCGGACCACCTCGGTGACCACATGGATGCTGTCCTCTCTGGGCCTTTGTGCTTAAATAGTGTCCTCTACATTAACACAAACACATTTCCAATCTTACAGCAAAATATTGCCTTCTTCATGTATTTAATTCAGTTTCTAAATGAATGTGGATTTGGTGTAGTGGCATTGCTGAGGATGTTTTGCTGCTTTTCTCAGAGTAAACTGCACATGGAGGGTTTCCGCAGTCTGAAGGAGGGAGAGGCGGTCGAGTTCACGTTCAAGAAGTCCTCCAAGGGCCTCGAGTCTCTGCGGGTGACGGGTCCTGGAGGAGCTCACTGTGTGGGCAGTGAGAGGAGACCCAAAGGCAAGAGCGTCCCGAAACGCGGAGCCAAAGGAGACAGGTGAGTCGTCTCAGAGCTACAACATGACCATTCAGATATTTAGCTTCAAACAGTCTTTGTACAGCTGGGGCAGTGAGCAGAAGGGCCGTTTCCTCTTTGTTACTGAGAAACATGGTTCAGGGTGTAAAATCTCGGTGCTGTTTGGTTGTATGGGATACAGAATCTATTAACTTAGGAACGCCAAGGCACTCGAAATAAGTAGAAAAAAGTTAAAAAGCCTTTATTTCATTGATGGCTTAAACATTAAAATTGGTGACAGATCCACCTACGCGTTGCGGCTTTACATGCCTTCGTCAGGGTGTGTGTAACCAACAACATCTCAGGTTCATTTTTAACAACAGTTAATTAATCAAATTGCAAACACCTGGTCACTCTGTGTAAAGAGACAATTAAGAAAATTGACCTGAAAAGACCTATAGAGAAAAAAAAAAAAAAAATCTATAGAGGAGAGAGGAAAAAGGAAAAAAAAGAACTAAACCTATACCAATATCAAAAAATACCAATAAAGTATGCAGGTCAAAATGCGCCAAACTCTATTGTATACATAACTTTTTTTATAAATCAAATGACATAAATTGAAATTAAAAAATTAAACAATGTATAAATCATACAATGCACAGCGCAGCCCAAAAAAAAATAAAAAATAATAATATTAATAATTAAATTAACTATACCAATATCATAAATACCAATTAAGTATGCAAGTAAAAATGCACAAAACACTATTGTAAACATGACATGGCTTCTATTTCATAAATCAAAATACATTAGTCAAAAATCATACAGTGTGTAAATCATATAGATACACAGCGCAACCCACCAAAAAAAAAAAAATTCATACCAATATCATACCTGTCACAACTGGTAGGAAGGATGATGGAGACGAACGTGGAATTAATCCTTTCTTTAATAAAGTAAAGTCAGGATACAAAGGAACAGGTGAGACAGCATGTGAAACACAAACAATACCGGACACTGAACAGATAACAGACAGGAACTCAAATACACTGTGATGATGAATACAAATGACAGGCAGCTGTGAGGAAGTGATCAGTGTCCATGGAAACAGATTGGTGGCGGGAAACAGACAAGGAACCACAGGTGAAGACAGGTGACACAGATGATGAGGACGAAGACTGTAACGCCCCCCTTCAGCAAGGCGCGACCTCGCGCCGTAGAACAACAAAGGGGTGGGGGGGTGGGCGCCCTGGAGGCTGATGACGGGGTGGCCGATCTGGAGCAGGAAGCCTCCAGGGCGGAGCCGGACGTGCAGGCGGCCAGGGCGGAGCAGGACGTGCAGGCGGCCAGGGCGGAGCAGGACGTGCAGGCGGCCAGGGCGGAGCAGGACGTGCAGGCGGCCAGGACCCTTCGGGCGGCCATGGCGGTGTGGACCCTTCGGGCGGCCATGGCGGTGTGGACCCTTCGGGCGGCCATGGCGGTGTGGACCCTTCGGGCGGCCATGGCGGTGTGGACCCTTCGGGCGGCCATGGCGGTGTGGACCCTTCGGGCGGCCATGGGAACCGTGTCGGAAGGGCCTCCACGATCCCCTCAGAGGACTTATTGCCCCCCCCCAAAATTTTCTTGGGGAGGTCAGCACTGGAAAGGACCAGCGGCAAAGACGGGTCTGGACTGGACGGGACCAGCGGCGAAGAGGGCTCTGAGCTGACCGGGGCCAGCGGCGAAGGCGTTCCTGGGCTGGATGGGACCAGCGGCGAAGGCGGTCCTGGGCTGGATGGGACCAGCGGCGAAGGCGGCTCTGGGCTGGACGGGACCAGCGGCGAAGGCGGCTCTGGGCTGGACGGGACCAGCGGCGAAGGCTCTGGGCTGGACGGGACCAGCGGCGAAGGCGGCTCTGGGCTGGACGGGACCAGCGGCGAAGGCTCTGGGCTGGACGGGACCAGCGGCGAAGGCGGCTCTGGGCTGGACGGGACCAGCGGCGAAGGCGGCTCTGGGCTGGACGGGACCAGCGGCGAAGGCTCTGGGCTGGACGGGACCAGCGGCGAAGGCTCTGGGCTGGACGGGACCAGCGGCGAAGGCTCTGGGCTGGACGGGACCAGCGGTGCAGGAGGCTCTGGGCTGGACGGGACCAGCGGTGCAGGAGGCTCTGGGCTGGACGGGACCAGCGGTGCAGGAGGCTCTGGGCTGGACGGGACCAGCGGTGCAGGAAGCTCTGGGCTGGACGGGACCAGCGGTGCAGGAAGCTCTGGGCTGGACGGGACCAGCGGCGAAGGCTCTGGGCTGGACGGGACCAGCGGCGAAGGCTCTGGGCTGGACGGGACCAGCGGTGCAGGAGGCTCTGGGCTGGACGGGACCAGCGGTGCAGGAGGCTCTGGGCTGGACGGGACCAGCGGTGCAGGAGGCTCTGGGCTGGACGGGACCAGCGGTGCAGGAAGCTCTGGGCTGGACGGGACCAGCGGTGCAGGAAGCTCTGGGCTGGACGGGACCAGCGGTGCAGGAGGCTCTGGGCTGGACGGGACCAGCGGTGCAGGAAGTTCTGGGCTGGACGGGACCAGCGGTGCAGGAAGCTCTGGGCTGGACGGGACCAGCGGTGCAGGAAGCTCTGGGCTGGACGGGACCAGCGGTGCAGAAGGCTCTGGGCTGGACGGGACCAGCGGTGCAGGAAGTTCTGGGCTGGACGGGACCAGCGGTGCAGGAAGCTCTGGGCTGGACGGGACCAGCGGTGCAGGAAGCTCTGGGCTGGACGGTGGATGGGAAGTGGGACTGGCGGTATCCTCAACGGTGAACGCAGATCCGCAGGACGCCAGCACCCACTCCACATATGCTGAGAAGCTCCCTCGAGGAACCTCCCCAGACAACTGTGCACATGTGGCAGCGTTGAGTCCAACTTTCAGGAATGTGCACAGGCAGTCGTCCGGGAAGGTGGTCAGATGAGCAAGACCCAAGAATTCTTCCAGGTGTTCCTCGAGGGAGCGTTCTCCCTGCTCAAGGCACATGAGTCTCACCGCTGGGAGGTCCATGGTGCAAGCAGGGGTAAATACGGGAAAAAAAACACTGAACCCGAAAACGGGAAAAAAAGAAGAAAATATACCAAAGCGTTCTTCTGTTTACGGTCCGGTATTCTGTCACAACTGGTAGGAAGGATGATGGAGACGAACGTGGAATTAATCCTTTCTTTAATAAAGTAAAGTCAGGATACAAAGGAACAGGTGAGACAGCATGTGAAACACAAACAATACCGGACACTGAACAGATAACAGACAGGAACTCAAATACACTGTGATGATGAATACAAATGACAGGCAGCTGTGAGGAAGTGATCAGTGTCCATGGAAACAGATTGGTGGCGGGAAACAGACAAGGAACCACAGGTGAAGACAGGTGACACAGATGATGAGGACGAAGACTGTGACAATACCAATATAATTGACCTGCATACTTTTTTTGGTATTTTTTATATACGAAGGCATGTAAAGCCGCAACGCGCAGGGGGATCTGTCACCAATTTTAATGTTTAAGCCATCAATGAAATAAAGGCTTTTTAACATTTTTCTACTTATTTCGAGTGCCTTGGAGTTCCTAAGTTAATTGGTGCATGTTAGTACCTTGTTATTAGTACCATGTTATTACCTAAATATTAAAATCAAAATAGTACATATTTGAAAAAGGGTGCCACCCCAGTGACAGCTTTTGTTCAATTCTGGGAATGAATCAACACATTTTCTGAGAAGCACCTTGAAGTTTAATGACCTTGAGTCTTGGGATCCCCACAATCTGGAAATCCACGTCAAGGCTCCAATATTCCCATGGCGCACATCTTTTTCATTCTTCACTAAGGGGTAAAAAGAAGTTCAATATACTGTTTGCGAACATCCTTGTGCCACCCACATTGATGAGAGCGACGTTTACATGAATATGTTAATTTGTGATGCGCGCTTTCCTTTTAAACAACAGAATAAACACACATCAAAAATGACAGCGGTGAGAAAACAGCGGTTCAGAAAGCATCTGATCATAGTGACTTGGATATGTTTGAACCAGCTCTGCAATTTAGCAATTAAGACATGTCATGTTTATTTATATAGCACTTTATATAGATCGCTTCAAATCAAGGAGCTTTACAGTATTAAACATGAACAACAGTGTCAGTGTCTCTTTCCATTAGAAGTACAGATTCGGTTTCTATTTTAAAGCGGCTCTCCAGTGAAGTCAGGGCCTAAAACTAATAAAGAAAGTTTTTTTTTTACCAGCCATAACACTTTTTATTTATTTTTGCTAAAACAGGCAGTTATGACACCAACATTTTAGATACCAGTGAAAATGTAAAATTTTCAGGTACAGAAACTTCAAAAAAAGTAAACTAGCACTGCATACTCTTCACTGTATATATGAAACCTATATTAATCCTTATTAAAGTTATTCAGTCAAGAGCAGTGAGTGATTTTTCTGTCTTTTGCTGTTTGATAAACATGAAGGACACAGACGACAGCAGGTAGCCCTATATATTAGGCTGCTGTCACTTTAAGACCTCATGCAGGATTCAATATACTGATGCACATGCATTTTCTTTCTCAACTGTTTACATTCACTTAAGACAAAACTGACTATGTTTACGAGGATACTCGCCAATAGATTTTCAAGCGCAAAAAGATTTAAGAAAGTTAAAATTAGTATTCGTGCACAGTCACATTTCGGGGGTTTGCGCACAGAAAACTTCCCACATATCGAGTAACGAATTGAGTTCCCCTTCGCGTCTTCTTACACTTGAATATTTCAATTGGCGAGGTTTAAACTTTCGTGATGATTCTGCACTGGCCTGTCAACTGTCCAGACCATCATTCACGTTTGTTCACGTTCATGTTCTCACAACATTGCATTGCTAGAATTTATTTAAAAAAATCACATACTCGCCAACACTGATTTTTACTTGCATTTGGCGCTTGACAAGTGTTCATTTTTGGCCATGAGTTTAGTCATGTTTTTACTTGTATCTGAACTAGAGTGCGGATCAGGCCGAATTTTTCTGTCCGAGCCCGGCCCACGTCCGACAGAGCAGTAACCAAACCCGACCCGAGCCCGACAGGCACAAAGATATTTATGTCCGAGCCCGCTGCTTGTTTGTGTGGAAAGCCCGCTTTTATTAAGCAACTGTAGGAAGGCAATCGGAAATGTCAACAGGATGAGCGCATCAGCGCGCGGAGCAACAAGCGCTCTTAACACCAGGCGCGCGCACATTATGCACGTGTTTCGTTGTCACGGCTACATAAACAAATGTCCGCACACAGGAAGACAGATCTTGTGGTAATATTTTACATGTATTTTAATCACAAAAACGAACATTTGCATCAAGTGAAAGCATCAGGCACATTGGCTACCTACATAATAAGCTCGGGACGGGTATCCATCCTCTAATCTGAACAGAAGAAATTAATCAGAAAAGATTTTCACATCAAACAAGGTGGAGCCACACCTACGTATTACATCATCACCACGGACCAATGGTAGTGCAGTGGAGTTTACCAGCCAGTTTACCGGCAAGCTGTTCAGAACAAACACAAACAAACTTTGCTTTGGCTGTATTTTGTTTAATATTATGTCACACATGTTCGTTCTTCGATTTCGCTTAAAGTATATTGGTGCCTTTAGAGTTAAAGATTTTGCAGTGGGTTCCAGTTAATCACTTAATTTTGCAAAATTAGCTTGGTTTTGGCAGTGACGTTCGTGCGAGTGCTTCATACATCGCTACAATATTGACAGTGGACCGGTTTGACTGCAAAATTTTGCTAAAATTCAGATAGTTGACCACACATTAAGGCTTGCATTAAATGTCAAACCCTGCTTCTTTTTGGAAGGCATTTCAGGGCCGTAAATATTTCCCACTAGCCGGTTTGGCTTTGACGTTGAATCCTTTTATTGCTACCCTGCCAGCATATTTGATGTGCACATGCAATTAATGAAACTGTTTAAATCGAGAAAACAGGAAACAGGAAATTTTACAACGACCTGATTTTTGATATTTATCAGCATTTGTTGCACATGTAAAAGCACTGTCACTGTGTTGTATTACAGGTAGAAATAGCTCATCCTTTAGGTAACGCTTGCCTGTTGTGACTTCAATATCAGTGAGTAGTGCTATAGTGTGTGTGTTTGTTTTAGCAGCTCATGAGGGAGAGCCTGAAATCCCTCTCTTTGATCTCTCCAAAAATGTGTTTCGGTCATCTCCCCCTCCCCCACCTCTGCCCTCGGTTAGGGCTCTCGATGTGACCCGGATCAATAACTGGTTAAAACGCCTGGTCACTGATGCATTTATACCTGATGGAAATCCCCCAATCCTGAGGTTGTTAAAAAAAAAATGCTTACAACTGAAAGCAACTTTCAATTTTAGCTACAAGGATGATCACCCAGTTTTTGCATAAATGTAATTATTAGTCATCCATTTGCATACATAAAGCGAGGACTTTATTTAGGATGTTCTAGATGTATGATTTGGCCCAGTCCGTTCTGATTATTGTGAAAGACTCAGCGGTGACAGTATCTCCGCGCAGATCTTTACACCCTCAGAGGGTCTTGCGTTCGATACATCCCTGGAGCGCGCTGGCCCTTTAAGAAGAGCCACATCTGTCCATCATGATTATTCATCAGCTCAGTGGACTAGCTCATTGCTTTACTGAAGCAGCCCTTGTGAAAGAAGAAGGAGCATACTAGTAAAGAGTGCTTAATGCAGAAACAATATACTTAACAAGAATATACTTCAGTGTGAACCGAATGGATTTTCTTTAAACACTTAAGTGCATGTTATTTAAAATTAAGTGAAAATATATTGTAGTTTAAATTAATATTTAATGGAATTAAGTGCTTTTTTTGACCCTCTCAAGTTGGACTTGAGTACATCTTTATATTCATAATTATGTATATTATCTTTAAAACTATGGTTAAAGTGAATGTACTACTGACAAGCATTTATGGTAAACTAAAATATACTTGAATGTAATTTCTATTGAAACTTGTATGACTTACAGTATATTTTTAATGAGGAAGTGGCGCCTCGATACATTTAAAATATATTCACTTTAAATGTAATATTAAACACACTACAGATAAAATTATAATCAAGTACTTTACATGTGCTTTAGTATGTTAGTCAACACATCAATATATGTGTGTGTGTGTGTGTGTGTGTGTGTGTGTGTGTGTGTGTGTGTGTGTGTGTGTGTGTGTGTGTGTGTGTGTGTGTGTGTGTGTGTGTGTGTGTGTGTGTGTGTGTGTGTGTGTGTGTGTGTGTGTGTGTGTGTGTGTGTGTGTGTGTGTGTGTGTGTGTGTGTGTGTGTGTGTGTGTGTGTGTGTGTGTGTGTGTGTGTGTGTGTGTGTGAGAGAGAGAGAGAGGTTTGAAGTATTACTACAATTACACAATTACTACAGGATTTGAAGATTGCACTTTCATTGCTATTAATCACACTTGTTTTTCACAAGCCAGAATAAAGTGTGAATGTCATACACACTCAGTTCCTGCTTCGACCTCAGGATGTGGAGTTTATTTAATTGATAACAGATGAAGGTGCCCGAGAGGGGTCAGGGGTCAGGATCGCCATGGAAACTGCATGTGTTTAGGGACTGGGTGGGGTGTTTGGGGGTTAGGGCTGCAAAAGGTCATAGTTCATAGGTTGCTGCTGCAGCTTTTCTCAAACAAAGGGCGTCATTGGCTTCTTCACGCTGCGCCTGCTGTCGGCCCGTGCCACACTGTGCTGATGAAGGCCTCGGGTCAGTGCCTGTAAACCACCCTGAGGTCCCCTGTGCCCTCGGTCAGGCGCCCACATGACCTCCGCTGAGTGGACATCAATGACCCGAGCCAACCACACATATGCCACGGGGAGCTCCTGGTGTCAACTCTGACAGCCTGGCCATGAATTCAACACTTTCACAATACACTTTATTTAGAGTAAAAGTGACACATTTTATTTTCTTTGGAAAATCTGAATATTCAGCGAACTTTAACCCTCATATTTGATATGATACGCCTCTAAATATACTACATGCCTTCTTTAGTCTGATTGATAGTTCATACTTTATAGGATAATTGTAAAGACATCCACCTTCAGCTCTTCAGTCTTTTTGCTGAGAACTCTTTTTTTCTGATTTTAATAAAGTAAACGTACAGTATGAATAACTTATATATTGTTATGTAATATGTCAAGATGAACACTTACTGGACTTCAGCAACGTACTGTAGGCTTACTTGATTCTCCATATTCTCCATATTCTTATATCATGTTAAAATGCATTAAATATGATCCATCAGGCTTTTGAGGAAAGTTTATTAGTTCATCTCTCAATCATCATTGCATCATATCATAATCATCATATTTGAAAACTACAGACCTTTGATTTAAAACTAAGCATTTAGATATTATCTTACTACGACATATTATTGTCAGATATAGAGGGACAGCTGATATTTATATGATTTTATGTAAGTAGTCTATTGATTTACATTACAATTTTTTTGGTCATATAAATATTAGCAACTGCACCAAATTACGTATGTTTTGCTCAGTTTGAGCCTCTGAATAAAACTGAGCTGTTTTTCCTCCTCAAATATGAGCTCCAGATTCACACTATATCATGCTTTATGAATATAAGCCATAAAAGCCACACACACACACAAAAATTAATATCTCATGAAAATGAACATTTTAGAATGGCCGGCTTTTTGATGGTGACCAGCAGTTTGTTTTACATGTAAACACACTCACTAAATACTTCGGTAACACTTTACAATAAGGGTGCACTAATAAGCATTAGTTCATGCTTAACTAATGCACAGATAATACTGAATTAATGTATTACTAATGATGATCTAAGCTATTCATTAATGATTGCCTCATTAGCAACTGATGAAGAGTCTGTCTGGTTAATATATTAGTTCATATATTAATTGTTATTAATTAAATGTGTAAGTGTGTATTAATTCCATAATACCTATTTTATTAACTAATAGTGTTAATTAATTTGTTAATTACCACAATGAGCCAAAGCCTTATATTTCAACTTCCAGATAATACAGGTAAACTAATATGCATTAATACATTATTAATTACAGCATTAGTAGTGTGTCAATTACTACAATGTTTTTGGAAACCAGTGTTTAATAAACAGCTTTTATAAACTCTAGTGATGGTCATTAATGATTAATTAATCATTAGCTAACAATCATTATGTTGTGACTACTTATTGAGGCACATCATTATTAACTCATCATCTAGTAATTGTAGTAATTGACACTCTACTAATGCTGTAATTAATAATGTATTAATGCATATTAGGCTCATTGTGGTAATTAACAAATTAATTAACACTATTAGTTAACAAAATAAGTGATTATGGAATTAATCCACACTTACATATTTAATTAATAACTATTCATACATGAACTAATATATTAACCAGACAGACTCTTCATTAGTTGCTAATGAGGCAATCATTAATGAATAGCTTAGATAATCATTAGTAATACATTAATTCAGTATTATCTGTGCATTAGTTAAGCATGAATTAATGCTTATTAGTGCACCCTTATTGTAAAGTGTTACCAATACTTTATATGCCCCAAACTGTTCAATAAGTTACAGAGCCCTTAAAGTAACGGACTTGGTGATGAAGATTATGTTAATGCTTTCGCGTTCTCTCGCAGTTGTTTTGTGTTCCCCGTGAAATTCTGCATTCGCTCGCAAAGAAATCAAAAGTTTTGCGTTTTTACTTTTTCCTCCCATCGCATATTTTTTCCCGCCATCATGTCCCTTTAGGGCTTTGTAATTTAATTTCTGTCATTACTCTCCCTCATGTCGCTCCAAACCTGTAAGACCTTCGTTCATCTACGGAACACAAATAAAAATGTTTTTGATGAAATATGAGAGCTTTCTGACCCTTCATAGACAGAAACATTATTTCAACTTTCAAGCCCCAGAAAGGTAGTAAAGACGTCGTTAAAACGAGAATATGACTTAATTCAACAATGTATTATCTTCTGTGTCGGTCTCCTACGCTGTTGACGTAGTGTAAACAGTGCAGCGCTTCCTTCCATATGACGCTTTTCCATTACCAGTACCAGCTCGACTCGCCTCGGCTCGCTTTTCGCTCCGTTTTAGTACAATAGTATCTGGTCGTCATGGCGACGCCGCAGGAAACTGCCGTGACGTAATCTTCTACGCGAGACACACACACAGGACAATGGAGGAAATCGAGTGTATGCTGTTTTACATAATATTAGTAATGGGTATATCACGCAATCTCTGGCCAAACTATTTAAAAATGCCGGGGTTATTCAGGATACTCCGTCTGGCGCGTGCAATGATGACGCAGTGAAATGTGACGATTCTCTCTGACCAATCAGCAGTCTGCCGTGTTTTCACGTCACAGTATCGCCTCAGCTCGCTCAGAACCTCCCCGAAGGTGATACGAAAAAAGTATCTGGAAGCAGGTACCGGTACAACTTTTACACAGTGGAAAACCAAACAAAGTCGAGGCGAGGCGAGTCTAGGCGAGCTGGTACTGTGTAGTGGAAAAGCGCCTATTGACAGAAACATTATTTCAACTTTCAAGCCCCAAAAAGGTAATAAAGACATGGTTAAAACGAGAATATGACTTTATTCAACAATGTATTCTCTTCTGTTTCGGTCTCCTACGCTGTTGATGTAGTGTAAACAGTGCAGCGCTTCCTGGTTCTACGTCAGAACGCCGGCTCACTATTGGCCAGCTCCGGCATCAGCATCACACACATGTCGTAGTGCTCACATGACCAGCGTCGGCCAATAGTGAGCCAGCGTTCTGACGTGGAACCAGGAAGCGCTGCACTGCCTACACTACATCAACAGTGGAGGAGATCTGACACAGAAGAGAATAAATTGTTGAATAAAGTCGTGTTCTCGTCGCTTTATAACATTAAGGTTGAACCACAGGAGTCACATGGACTATTTTAACGATGTCTTTACTACCTTTCTGGGCCTTGAAAGTTGAAATAATATTTCTGTCTATGAAAGGTCAGAAAGCTCTCGTATTTCATCAAAAATATCTTAATTTGTGTTCTGAAGATGAACGAAGGTCTTACAGGTTTGGACACGGCACGAGGGTGAGAAATTAATAACAGAAATGTAATTTTTGGGTGAACTCACCCTTTAATTAGTATTATTCTTATGGGGATAGTTTTTAATCATTAATACATTTGCGATTATAATCTTTCCACAGGTGTTACAATTGTGGCGGTCTGGACCATCATGCCAAAGAGTGCAAGTTGCCTCCCCAACCCAAAAGATGCCATTTCTGCCAAAGTGTGGCGCACATGGTGGCCAACTGTCCCGCCAAAGCCCAGCAGTCGCCACAGGGCTCTCAGGGAACATCTGCGGCTCTCAAAGTGGAGGAAGAGGAGCACAGTCCTTCCCCAACCAACTGAGAAAACCAATCATATCACTATACTGGAAAAAAACAAATGCGTAATGCTGCTGTTGGAACTTCCTCAGGTCTATAAAAGCAAAGAAGAATGTCACTTTTTTTAGCGGTCTAACGCTCGGGAATAGAGCGGCTCTCAGGAATTTCAGTACAGTGTTTGGTGTAGTAGTTACCTCATATCTCACGAAGCGAGCTTCCTCGTCTAGAGTTGGCGATTGGTATAAACGTCTTATTCTTACGGATGATTGACTGATTTGAATGTTTCTGGTATTTCTTGATGCTTTTATGAAAATGTTTTTGGTGGTGGGTTTTGAATTGGGGGGGTTTTGGCAATTGCCAATTTTGCAATAGACTGTCCTGATCACCAGGGACCAAATGAATGTTAAAACCGCTGACGTGGCTCTCGTAAACCAGCGGCTCTTTTTACATGTGTCCAAAATCTGTCACTAGTGATCTGTGGTTATCTTCAAAACAATAACACGCTCTATTAGACATGAAAGTAAATAATCAATCACACTTTTATCTCTAAGCTTCAGTCCACAGTCAAATCTCGGCTTGATATTTGCTATCTCGTCTTAAATGCTGCTGATCTGTATGTTTGCTAGCGATATATTTTGTTATTTGTCTTTGACAATTGGCCTCAGGGGTTTTCTTGGAGAGAGATAGAGAGAAATAAGTTATTCTTCTGAACAAATGTTGCCCGTTGAAGACATCCGATCTCAAGCTGCCTGTATTGTATTTAACAGCCTTTTACTCCCATTTTACAGGAGGAGCTGAGAGACTTTAAAGCATATTTAATATATAGATATATGCATACTGTTTATGTAATCCAATTATTATCCTTTACCTATAGTATTTATTTATAGCAATCTTCTCCACAATGTAAAAGAGACTCCGGCTCCTATACCTCAAGCTTCTCAGTATTATTTCCAAAATACCTCAACCATCGTCTGATACTGATGAGCTTTACTTGTGTACGGTTGTGTTTGTCATCGCACTGATTTCTTGCTCTGTGCAGTTTATTGTGTGGAGAATCGTGATTTCTCTGTCTGTACTAAAGACGGCACTGCAATCAGCCTCATCTGACAGATTTATGTTTTATCCTCAGTCGCTATTTGACCTATAAATGCCTTTTACGTTAGCTGTGTTGAATCATGACTCTGAACTCAGGGAGTGTATCAAGCATGATTTCACACGAAGTGATAAGAATGATATTATTTTATTATAGGCCCATACCATCATGATTAACTTTCTGTGATTTGTGGATCAAACGGGAATGTAAATCCGAACTAGAATGCTGTGGTTGCCTCTTACATAAACTGGAAACATTGACGTTATCTAATCCATTCCTTTATGCAATTGTATTTGAGTTCTTGTTTTTATAGTATTTAATAAAATAAGGTATCATACAACGTTTTGCACCATTTAGATGTGCCAATGCTGTTTTTGACTATCCTGTTGAACTTGGGAATCACTTCTTGAACATTTGAATGTAATGTGAAGTTTTCAATGGTTTTTGTCATCCAATAAATTTAGTGAAATGTGAGAAAAAAACTGGTTGTGACCTCTTCCCTCAATGGTATACATGTATATGTATGTTCATTATTATAAAAATGGGAAAAAGTGCAAAGCGCGGCTCGGCGGAATAAGTCCCGCCTTTTAAGTAAAAGCCAATGGTCAATTGGTAAAGTCATTGAGTCACTGCAGAAGCTCTGGTTGCCTTATTTCCCGGCTCACACTTTTCTTATCCAAATTTTACAAGTTACAAAAAACACACAAGCAGTGCTGACTGACTTTGATCATGACCGTGTTCTCCGAGTCCATCGACTCGGGTATTACACACAATATTAAACAGAGCCGGGACCCGAAGTAATACATTGGGAACCCGGCTGACCATTTAGAATATAGACCCGAACCCGTACGGGTCCTTGGGTCTCGTGAAGTACGATTTGCAGTCTGTGAGGTAAATTAAACGCTATTGGCTATTTGAAAAGGGGGAGGAGCCATTCAATATGTCCCGCCTTAGCTTCCTGTTTCAGTGGAAATGATGTGAAGGCATCATACAAAGCTGAGCTCATACTTCAGTGGGCCTTTAAAGGGATAGTTCACCCAAACGCGGAAAATTATGGCATCACTCACCCTCATGTTGTTCCAACCCCGTAAGACTTTCATCTTTCAAGTTCATCTTCGGAACACAAATGAAGATATTTTGGTAACACTTAATATTACGACCCGCAAACAACTGCGTAAGTAAACCGAAATTACGGTGTACGTTTCTTTAATTATTGTGTACCTCCGTGTAGGTATAAGGGAACAATTTGTTAAGTTTTGGTAATAAAGGAGCAGATATACAAGCAAATTATTTATAATGTAATTATTTTAAAACTAACAGGTACCTATTCTGTTAATATATTCCAGGCAAAAATTGTACGTCTGTTGTATATAAAAGTTTTTATCACATTTCTGGCAAAATATGTTCTTGTGCAATGTATAGTTACAGGGTAATTTTGACATCTGTGGATTGTAAATTAAACTTATATATATAACTTATAACTTACCACGGGTAACAAATACTACTTACAATACGAAACAACACTATTTGCACAGTAATTACAGAGAAAGGTACTCTTATTAAGAAAACAAAACAAAAAAACTTTTAATTACACAGTATATCTGACATTTAAGTTTCATTGCAATATTGATAAGGTAAGTACTAAGTACTACATGGTACGTTCTAAATTAAAATCATAGCAGAAACAATTTTTTTTGGCTTAACGTTAAGTAGTTTAGTAATAAAAGCCAATAAATTTAAATACAGCCATATATATATAAGTTAAATTAACAACCCACAGATGTCAAAATTACCCTGTAACTACATTGCACAAGAACATATTTTGCCAGAAATGTGATAAAAACTTTTATATACAACAGACGTACAATTTTTGCCTGGAATATATTAACAGAATAGGTACCTGTTAGTTTTAAAATAATTACATTATAAATAATTTGCTTGTATATCTGCTTGTTACCCCTTTATTACCAAAACTTAACATATTGTTCCCTTATACCTACACGGAAGTACACTATATAATTACAGAAACGTACACTGTAATTTCGGTTTACTTACGCAGTTGTTTGCGGGTCGTAATATAAAATGTTACCGATATTTTTGATTAAATCTTAAATCTCACTCCTCCATTGGCTTCCATTGCAATTGGAACTTTGCCGGCCCAGAAAGTTGGTAAAAACATTGTTAAAATAGTCCAAGTGACTACAGTAGCTCAACCTTAAGTTTATCAAGCGACGAGAATACTTTTTGTGAGCAAAACTCCCCCAAAAATAACCCCCAATTAATGTTCTTCTGTGTGTTCCTCTGAGTGAGTTCATGTAGTGTAACAGCGCAGCGCTTCTGGGTTGTACGTCAGAACGGAGGCTCACTATTAATGGTATTATGGTAAAAAAAAAATGGCTTGCTGTCGGATCGAGCTATGAACTAATCCCCCCAATAACAGTCCTGCACGAGGAAGAAAAGGAGAAGAAGAGGAGGGAATACCGTTGTCATCTCCATGTAAACTACAAAAAATGCAAATTTGTGGAAACGGCGACTGCAATTTGAACCTTCAAAATGATTTCCTCAAAAACCTTAATTTCTTTTCGACAGAAAAACGAAAAACATGAACATCTTGGATGACGTTGGGTGAGTAAATTATCAGGAAATTTTAATTCTGAAGTGATACTCGTTCAAGAACCGCAGGGGAAACCTTGGTATTGGGGACGCATGTCTGCAGCAAGTGTTGAAGGATCTACAAAGTTGCTTGTACTTTGAAGTTGGACCATTACTTGGGAATCCTGATGAACACATAGTCAAGTGGATTTGCGAAGACAGAGCTACTTGTAATCCCAACTAACCCAGCACTTAATCACAACTTCACCATCCAGCTAGGCTCGTCATCCATAACTCCATCAAGATCAGCCAGGAACCTTGGAGTTGTAATTGATGACCAATTGAACTTCACAGACCACATTGCTAGCACTGCCCGGTCATGCAGATTTGCCTTGTACAACATCAGGAGGATCAGGCCCTTCCTATCAGAGCATGCTACACAACGCCTTGTTCAGGCGCTTGTTCTATCCAGACTGGACTATTGTAATGCTCTCCAGGCTGGTCTACCAGCTTGCACTGTCAAACCTCTGCAACTGATCCAGAATGCTGCAGCTGAGTGTCTTCAACGAGCCGAAGAGAGCACACGTCACTCCTCTCCTCACGAAATTGCACTAGTTGCCGGTTGCCGCTCGCATCAAATTCAAGTCACTGACGTTTGCCTACAGAACAACCACTGGCACTGCTCCCCTGTACCTGAACTCATTACTTCAGACTTATGTGCCATCCAGAAACTTGCGCTCTAGCTTGTAGCGGCGTCTTGTGGTGCCATCTCAAAGAGGCACGAAATCCATTTCTCGGACCTTCACCATGACTGTTCCCTGCTGGTGATGATCTGCCTAACTCAACCAGAGCTGCTGAGTCCGTAGCCATCTTTAAGAAACTGCTGAAGACGTATCTTTTTCGGCAGCACTTGAGCACTTAATTCAGTACTACTAACACTAACACTTTCTTATCTATTCTAAAAAAATAAAAAAAATGTGTGTTGGATTGTACTGTGAAGGGTCATAGCACTTACATACTGTTGGTCTACTGCTAGTTTAATTGCTTCTATTGTTTCTCTTTTGTAAGTCGCTTTGGATAAAAGCGTCTGCTAAATTAATAAATGTAAATGTAAGTGGATGATCTGCTTTGAGCTCAAATGTGTATTTTCCAACATGACAGCGATCCCAAACACACAACGCAAGTTGTGAAAGTGTTTATGCTCAGCATTTGGAAGTCTTCAACTGGCCTTCTCAGTCTCCTGACCTTAAAGCCATGGAAAACCTTTGGGAAATTATAAATCTGAATTTTCATAAAGATTCATTGGCAATTCATCAATTCATGTCATCAACTTTGGAAAGACCTTCTAAAGGATTGGAAAGAAGTTAAGCATGTCACATCCACAAAATTTAGTGAGTCAATGCCCAAAATGGATGCTGGACTCAAAAAATAATAATTTTGCATTAATAAAACCCATACACCATGTTGGAGATTGGCTTTCTTGACAAAATTGTTAGTACCTTAACCAAGTTTAGTGTATTCTTCTTCCCAATATATTATGTTCATATTATTTTGATTGTTTAATTGAACCTGAAGAGTCATTAAAAGAAATTGTGCAAATATCACCTTTGGACATACAGTATCTTTTGTCCACTGCCATGACAAATAATGTCTCAATCTGTCCATAAAGGGCGCTACACCTGTCATAACCGCAAATTAAATTTGATGTGTAACTTATTCAGGGAAGCATGGAAACATGAAGCCACAATAAAAAAATCATCATCCTCTGAACCCTTCAGTGTCCCAAAACCACGTCCATACAGTGTGTTTATCATTATCCACATGAAAGGTTTTCGCCACTTTTTTTTTTTTTTTTTACCTAGTATTTTTTTAAACATGTTTGTCCGATCCACACACAATTTGGTATCAGGTGTGGATTTATATTAATGTGAATAACAGGGGAAGGCTGTAATACTAATGATGTCCACCAGGGGCCACTTGATAAGAAAACCTTTTCACAAATGACAAAAGAACAGTTACAATAATGAGACAATATCATTTGTCTCATTAATGTAGCATATAGCATCATATTTATTAAAGAGCCACTTAAAGGCAGACATTGATGTCCAATGATGGCCACTTAATTGTGTTTTATTTTGGAACTGGTTTATGGCATAATTAGATGTGACACATCATATTTTCATATCTAGATAGTTGGTATTATCACGGTTTTGAATAACATCGCAAAAAAGTGAATGGAATTCCAAAATGATTTATGAAGAATACAAGTATTGCTGAATAAGGAGTTTCTGACCATATAAACACAGACATACATTGGTCATCATTGTCAGCTATTGCCCTCATGCACATAAGAAATCGTTTTCTAAAAGTTTCCATCAGTTTGAATATTTATTTAAATATATTGCATGTCTATTTAAAATGAAGACACAATTTTACAATCTTTACAATATTTCTTACAATACAATACAATACATTTGGTGTTGCGGTATGAATAATAAAACAAATGTGCTAAACTGAAAGTATAGGCTACAGACAGCACAACATGACACCAGCTCGGAAAAATGTGCAGGCCAAAAATTATACGTTTTTTTTTGTCGCCAGTGAAATGTCATTTTGTTTTGTGTAGTAATTTTGCAGTGAAGAGCTATTAGAATTTGTACAAATATATTTTATATGATTAAAATCACTTTTGCAGGCATAGTGCGCCGGCCATCAATCTGCTTGTTTTTGTAAAATGCATATTTGTTTAACACTTTGTAAAAAAAAAATATATATATATATAGGCTATTGTGCTGATATTTATATTATGTGCATACGAAAACAGTTTAAAGGTTAGAAGGCTACATATATTTATTATAGAAATAAATAAATAAACATTATATCTACTTCTGACTTTTAAAGAAAAAGTTATGCTGCAAATGATTCATGATCATTTGTAATCTGACAAGCAATTAATCTAAATCAGTCCACATAAACTTTTTTGGACTTCTCTTTCTGTAGAAATTTATTTAATTGATTAAAACAATTGCAATTGATTAGTTGAATGATTGCGATTACAAATTTCTAGCCCTTGAGCTGTCATGAAAATTAATAATCAAGTCATGGAAATGTCTATAGGCAAAATAATTTGTTGTTGTTAGACATTTTTATTTATCCCACAATTTCATTAGATAGAAATATTTTTGTTAATGTGATGTCTTTAAATATTTGACATATAACATTCCCTCAATTGTCTTCAGCGACTTGAACTAGAACTAAAAAAAAAAAAAAAAAAAAAAAAATTGTGTGCATATATTGCCGACACACTGGTAAATTTCTCCATTCTACTCTGGCATCACCTCATTAATATCAATTGGCACGTGCGCCAAAAGGAGTTTTATGGCAGGCAAAATTTGAGAGGGGGTTCAGCGAAAAATCGGCAGCTGGCAGCAGGAAGTAGCTGCCACTGGCAGCTGACAGTACCTGCCAATAAAACCTGACGTCAGCTGCCGCTAATAACCGGAAGTCGGGGGTGGACTCCGCTTTTAGCCAGGCAAATAAGTTATTATATCAATATAAAATGTTAGTACTTAATTAAATAAAATACTTCTATTAATAATTATTTTATATTATTTGATTAAAACAGGTTTATCCAATATAAATCAAGTAACGAAGATCATAGACATAATAAAAAAAAAACCTTGAAATTATGAATTTGTACGTGTATAAATGAATGAGTGTACATGTTTGTTAAGCAATGAAAAATATACATACAGAAAGGAATGAGTGTATTATGAATGTATTAATGAATGTATTAAATACATAAACATTAAACTTAAATCCCGATAACAGGCAAATGCACAATTCCTTTCAGGATAAATCCCTCAATGTGTCCAAATAGGCCCTATATCTTAATTAAATTATAAATATTGTAGCTAATGTATTTAAAGTTTTTTCATAAAAATAAATAAATTGAAGTGTTTGATCCAGTTGTTTCAACTGGTTTGTAGTTTTGGATGTTTGAGCAGTGTAGTGTGTGTGATTGTCAACAATCTGGCCTTATCTAAACATGAACTGTTGACGAAACTCGTAATTCGCGATCAACCTCGTTTTATTGTAGTCCTAAGGTGAATTCAAAAAGGCATTATTTTTCTTTGAAGCAACAAATGCTAAATAATTTGTTACAGTTGCTTTTTGTATAATTGTATAATGTAATATATATTATAAATATAATATATAAATGATCAATTATCAATTTTTACGTATAAATATAATTTATGAATGAGTGTACATGTTTGTTAAATAGTGAAATATATACAATACAGAAATAAATGCCTATGTAATAATATTGTATATTTATTAAATATACATAAACATTATTTAAACTTAAATAATGAAAGTCATGTCTAAAAGAAAAAAAGAACATTGTCTCATCAATGACCTTTATTTAAAACCATGTTTTGCGATCATTTAAGAACAGTTTTACATTTGCAGTACTTATACATTCTTGTCTTTGTTGAATAAAGCAGCTGTAACTTTTGAAACAGGCTTGTTGCCTATTTGTTGTTCTGACATCAGAATGACCGACAACAATCCTGAACTAGATGGTAAAGTTCGTAGAATTTTTTTAAGTTGGCTTGCAAAAGTTT
This sequence comes from Phoxinus phoxinus, assembly GCF_949152265.1. Classification (NCBI taxonomy): domain Eukaryota; kingdom Metazoa; phylum Chordata; class Actinopteri; order Cypriniformes; family Leuciscidae; genus Phoxinus; species Phoxinus phoxinus. The sequence continues at coordinate 4,636,859 of NC_136885.1, forward strand.
TAAAATGTTCTAGCATGGTTTAACATGATTCACCATGTTTCTAGTGTGGTTTTACTACTATCGCCGGCGCCACCATTGACTGCTGTTGCTTGACTTCCAGCTACATGTGATTGTTTGCTGCTAAGTTGGACGATACTGATTGGCTGACACAAAATGGCAGGTCTCTCCTAATTTGGTAGGGCTTCCGGCAGTCAACAGCAGCTACTTCCTGCTGCCAGCTGCCGATTTTTCGCTGAACCCCTACTCAAAATTTGCATCTAAAACTATGGTTTTACTATCCATACTTTTATTTTACATAGCTACAATTGTATTTCGATAAGTCATAATTATATATAGCCTAATTTGACTATTCAAAATGATAATTAGACAGGCCTATATGCAATTATAAATTGGACTAGTAAGACATTTGATTCGGGATATCTCCAAAGTTTTGACTAGACTATACTATATTAGATGTATGAAGTCATATTTTATATTAACGTGTCGGCCAACAAAACTGCGTCATCCCTGCACCATTCTATTATGATGAGTCAAAATTGCAGAATAGATATATGAATTGGATTTTTGACTAGTCAAAACTAAATTACGACTAGATCCAGGGGGCATTAACCCGTTTAATCCCAAATTTTTTCTTGCAATTTGAATACATGCATTTTACTCCTTAGACCTCCCTAACACACAAACTTTATGCCCTTATTGATTTTATGTTGGTTAAGTTAGTGAAATATTAGGTTTTATACTTGGTCACAATAGTGACCGGTGGGAAACAACATAGTCAGAATTCATACAAATTCTTCAATTAGGCCTATTTACGCAATACATTCCAAGACATCCATAACCTCGCTTTGTCATTTCATGAAGGAGGTTTAGTGAGATGAAAAGGTTGTCATGGACAAAGTTACACCCTGGATGAACTTCCGCTTGTTCGGCTAGACCTCTATGGGCAAGAGTAGACCAAGGACTACACTTGGGCCCTGCCTATAGGCCAGTTTCAGGGAGATGTGTGTGCACTGATTCAGTGCACTAAAGATGGGCTGTACGTTGTAGAAAGGGTTGTTTGTGGTGATGTGTGGCGCACACCAATTGGTTCTCATGAACATCTGCCTCATCCTCCAGATGTTTTACCTCTGCATCGCCATTCAATAATCTACCTGGCAAATAGGCCGTTTCACCCTCGTACTCCCTATCTGATCCATCACTATCAATCACTTTTAATTGCGTCTGTTTGCTGCACACAGCACTTGGGGGGGTCACGTACGTATAGAAGGTCCAACACATCTGATAGTTTTAAAATGTGTAATAATAAACAATTGATAACTAGGATTAACAGCAAAAACCTGTGTTTTCAACTGAAACACTGTGTTATACTACCGGTCACAATTGTGACCGTTAACAAATTTACATGTCTTACGAGCAAAATATATATGCAGGAGTATAATTCTCAAAATATATCAGTAGTAGACCCTTTAAAGAATATATGTACAAAATTTGATAGTTCTATCTGTTAATTAAGGTGTTTTATATACTACTTTTTGTAGTAGTGTGAGGAAGACATCTTCTTCTAGATGTGCAAGCAGGAAATAAACTGATCTAGTCATGTGACCTTTCACACCAGTCACATGACATTTATAAATTTTAATCAAAACAATCTATTTTTTCTTTTAAAAGTTGAATTTCTTGCCCAAAGCCAATAACAACACTTTTAGAGCTTCCAGAAATAAGAAAAAATATGCGGTCACAATTGTGACCGGTGGGATTAAACGGGTTAATGCTAAACCGGCTTGCCATATGCATTTGGTAAATGGGCGCTGGCTAGGATGGCCAATGAACGAAGTTTAGGATACTAAAACACAGGCTTGGGTTATGATTGGACAGTCCAGGCCGTGTGCGATCTCGTGACCATTGCTAATTAATATTCATAGCCTGTGCATTCAGGATAGTAGGATTCCTGGAGCGTTCATTGAACGGCGCATTTACTACAGGCTTTACGGTAACAACATGGCCACTTACATGATAGTAAACACGGACTTATGCTCTCCTGTGCTTATTTAAACGCCGCAAGACGATGACATCTTGATTTTGGCCATATCACAACTTTAAAATGAAACTGTCACGCGTCGCATCTTTTTTAATCCGGGGGCATCACGTTTACCGGGCTCCGGGTCCTGTTTCAAGCAATGAGCCGATCAGATATGGAGCTTTCCTCACTAAAAACAACTTCTCTGTGTCTGCAGTTCAAGACAGCACTGCACTTCTGTACAGAAAACACGGGGAGCCCTCACAAGTTGTTCAGTAAGCGTGTCACTATAGATAATAACACTTTGACAGTTTTATAAAGGTAACTGCGTTTCCTGAATGATTGACAGGTTGGAGTCATTGGAGCTGCCCCATGTGGGCCCTGAGTGTGTCCTGGTGAAGATGCTGGCGGCTCCCATCAACCCCTCGGATTTAAATATGCTTCAAGGCAAGAGCAAAGCATTTGATTGAATTATACAAATAATGCATTACTTATGCATTGACTCCTGTTGACAAATACAAGTCATTGACAGAATCAGGATGTTTAAGCAAATCAAAATCTAAAGAAAAAAAAAAAGTTACATTTATTTTGCATGAGGAAAACGAAGGCTGTTTTGATCTTTTTGCATTGTAATATTATTTTCACAACATGTTCCTTAAAATTCAATTTTCCGTAATTTGCCTTAATATTTTACTTATGGTTTTTATACTTTTTTATAATTCCACTCATTTGTTTTTGTGCGATTTTGGACGAAATTAATGTGTGTGTTTTTTAAGTTAATTTAAGCGACGAACACTACCGTAATGTTTGTTTAATAAATAGGGCAGCATGATATTGAAGAAAAATTTAGATATGCGATACCTTGTAAAATAATGCGATATGCGATACAAGTATGTAAAATCAATTAAAATTATATATACTTTTTCATAAATACAATAATTATTTAAATACCAACAACTCTCAACTTAATATATAGATAATATATAGTAAAATGTAGATATATTAACCTAAAAACTTCACATCAACAACATCCAGCCAGATAAACAAAAACACCTGAAACTAGGGGTGGACGATTAGTTATTTTTGCTATTTAGATTTTTTCTTTATCAAGAATAAGAATAAAGAGACAAATCACAAACATAGGGCAAATGAAATAGACAGTGCTTTATTTTTTTAGGTAGGCCTACATTTGATCTGTTTAACAATAGCATTCAAGTAAGAAACAATTCAGAAACTGAATAATCTAATGTAAAACTAAAACACTGCATGCATTAAATTCACACTGATTCATATTAAAGCTACAAAAGTGATTCAGTCAGGAGCAGTGAGTGATGTGCTCTTGTTGTTTGACAGACAGCAGCAGGTTTACTGTATTATTATGGAGTGAATTATGTGCCATAATTAAACAAACAGATACAGCATTTTGCAAACCTTAACCCTAACCCATATATTAGGCTGCTGTCACTTTAAGACCTAATGCACAGATCATATTGACACACATCCGATATTTTGACATAACTATGTGTGTATCTGACCATTCGAGTGCAATAAGCAATGAAAGAGAACTGAACTCTGGAATATATGCGGTCTTAGAGGCGGCTTTCTGTGCGCGCATAATTCCACAGCTTATTGCGCTTAATAACTATTTTTAATGTCAAGCAAGTCGCACGTAAGTAACAGTCGCGTGCCCAGTTTATGCCCTGCTAAATGCGTTGACGTAAAACTTTAATTTTTCACAAGATTTTGAAATAGCCTATTAAAATCATTCAGAAATGCATATGTACATTTGCCACATTTCGATGTCGTGTAGCCCTACGTTTAAATAATTGTAGAAAAAGTAATTTGTTTTTGCATTGCATAGTGAAAATTGATTGGGAAAATGGCCTGTTTCTTTCTTTTTGAGTGAGATTTCCTTTGAAAAAGTTAATCTACTTTTGATTTGAGTGTTAATCTTTTAGCAGTGTGTTTGAACAGGTACGTATGCCCTCCTGCCTGAGCTTCCAGCAGTGGGGGGTAATGAGGGCGTGGGTCAGGTGATGGAGGTCGGAGAGCAGGTGAAAACACTCAAGCTCGGCGACTGGGTGATCCCACGAGATGCTGGCATAGGTGAACACGTCATGTGCTTTCACAAGGCTGGTGTTCTCATCAGCAGATCTCAGGATGTAACAGCCCTGCGTTGATCCGCACAGGTACATGGAGAACTGCTGCTGTTTTGAAGGCTGGGGATCTAGTGAGTTTACCGAGAGACATTCCTGTACTGTCTGCCGCCACTCTGGGAGTCAACCCCTGTACAGCTTTCAGGATGCTCACAGACTTCGAGGAGCTCAAAGCAGGTTCTTTCATTCTTCATGTACCTCAAGTTGGCAGTGCTCAACTGTTCATCATGCACCGAAGTCTAACTGTATATTTTAGGAGACACGGTGATCCAGAACGCAGCTAACAGTGGTGTTGGACAGGCTGTTATTCAGATTGCCGCTGCTAAGGGTATTCAAACCATCAATGTCATCAGAGACAGGTAACCATGAACCTCAACTCATCATTGATGCGGTTTACTTTCTTAATGCACTTTTGCCTGGTTTTATAGTGGATGATCCATCGGTGCAGAATTTTTCTCATTGTAATTTTATCAGGGTCAATTTTTTTGAAATTGAGATTTATACATCATCTGACAGCTGAATAAATAAGCTTTCCATTGATGTATGGTTTGTTAAGATAGGACAATATTTGGCTGAGATACAACTATTGAAAATCTGGAATCTGAGGATGCAAAAAAATCAAAACATTGAGAAAATCACTTTTCAAGTTTTACATTTATTTTCCCGACTTTACTCACAAAAAATACATGTTTTATATATTTACGGTAGTAAATTTACAAAATATCTTCATAGAACATGATCTTTACTTAATATCCTAATGATTTTTGGCATAAAAGAAAATCATGGTTTTCTGTAATGATTTTAAAGATATTTAGTTCTGCTTGATTAGATTAGAGAAATAATTTGGACTGTTTGTTTCAACTAACCATTAAAAAAACTATTCAAAACGCTATATCATCCTCACACTATAAAAATAACACATTCAAATAGAGCCATGTCTTTAAGATCATACTACTGATTTACATTTTATTCAAATAAAAAATAAGACAACTCTTTACTTATGTATAATGCATTATAAAAGTATTTTAATGCATTAATTATGCCTTGTAATGCATTGTATGGTCTCTTGAATAATTGTAACCACAGTTATAATAATTATCTATTAATGGGCTTTATGCACAGCTGCACTACTTCCTGAACTTTAGCCAGCTCCTTTGTTTCCTGTCTGCCATTATTGGACAAACTGATTAATCCAGGTGTGCCTGACCAACAACAATAATCAGACACACCTGGATTAATCAGTTTGTCCAATAATGGCAGACAGGAAACAAAGAAGCTGGCTAAAGTTCAGGAAGTAGTGCAGCTGTGCATAAAGCCCATTGATAGACCATTAAAAAGTACATTGCATTAAAGGAACACTCCGACTTTTTGGGACTTTAGCCTATTCACCTTATCCCCCAGAGTTAGATAAGTCCATACATACCTTTTTCATCTCCGTGCGTGCTATAAGTCTGTTTGACGCACCCACCGCTAGCCTAGCTTAGCACAAAGACTGGATGTAAATGGTTGCAGCTAGCATACTAATCCAAATAAGTGACAAAATAACGCAAACATTTTCCTATTTACATGTTGTGATTTGTATAGTCACAGAGTGTACAAAAAAACAAAGTCACACGAGACACACATATATTTTAACCGTATAAATACTGGGAACTATATTCTCTGAAGGCGAAGCACTGCTACTTGGGCGGAGGGATAACCGCAGCACCTGAGACGCGCCGTGGTGAGGAGCAGAGAGTTCGTTCAGAGTTTGGGTAACGGAGTCAGCAATTTATAAATAGTAAAAGCGTAGTTTACAATCATGGGTTTTCGCTGTATTGTAAAGAGCTGTGACAATAAACAGGGGAGACCATGCAGGTAATACCATGATGTTTCATAGAATTAAACTAAAAACACTGACCGAATGAAGAAATGGCTACTTGCTCTGGATATTGACCAAGTAAAAATCATCTGAAATTTCCTCAAAATCAGCCATGATCACCATTCACGTCCGCTAATTAATAGATAGTGTTTCTTATTAATATGCGTGTTTCTTTGTTATCAGTGTAATTTAGTGTCATATCATGGATGTCAAAACTATTAATAAGTTTCTTACAATTAAGTTTTGCAAAGTACTCAATACAGACAAAGCATTTAAAGTGATTAAACTAATCTCATATTTTTTCATAATTTCTCTTCAATGCAGACATTTGCTGGAATATAAAACAGTTTTTTTTAAATATCCTCTTTCACTTGGAAATGTATGGAAGTAAAATAAGATGTTTTTATGCTGACTTGAAATCAGTGTGCTTTAACAGCTCCTGAAGACAAAAGATGCTGGGATGATTTTGTGATTGTGTAAAGCAGCCTGTTCACCGCTCTAGGCCTGACGTGCAGCATCTCTCGGACAGACTGACCGCGCTGGGAGCCACACACGTCATTACAGAGGACAAACTGAGACGGCCAGAGACCAAGGAGCTTCTCAAGGTCAGTAGGAGCCTTCTAGTGCTACAGCCGTGTTTGCTTCGTCCGTGTGTGAATTCTGTGTTATAGAAGTCATGTGCAAAAACATTCAGTAGCTTGAAAGAGACTCTGTATCTTGATCATGTTCAGCGCTTGTTTTTAACAGTCGTGTCCTCGACCGAAGCTGGCACTGAATGGAGTTGGAGGAAAGAGCGCCACAGAGCTGTTACGTCTTTTACAGTAAGTCATCTATACACAGAAATGATCAGCAAAATCTTTAAGTATCCACCTACTCTACAGCTGCCTTTGTTGCAGAGGTGTTTTTCTCATTCATTTTCTCCATAAAGATTAAAAAAAGATATATTCTAAAGCATGCAAAACTAGAGGGCCTCAGCAAACTTCCAAGGGGGCCACAGGATTATATTATATTATATTATATTATATTATATTATATTATATTATATTATATTATATTATATTATATCATATTACATTACATTATAATGTGCAATGGTAAAGAGTTAAATAATTTTGGTGCTGCAAAGCTAAATCCCTACTACCACCAAACGAACTTGAAATTTGAAACTATCAATACATATACAATTGAAGAGGAGAAATAAAGAAGAGCCAAGTTATGAAGAGCTCTGTAGGTGAGCAGCAACATTTTGTAATGGATACGATAACGAACAAGAAGCCAGCGGAGTTCTGAATGAACTGTAATCAACGGAGTTGTTGTTCAGGAAAACCAAATAAAAGAGAATTACAATAATCAATCCATGATGTAATCAAAGCATGAGTCTAGCAATGTTACGTAAATGAAAAAAATGCAGTATGTGAAATATTATTAATATGGGACCATATAAAAAAATAAAATAAGACCAACCATCAAATATGACACCAGGACTTTTCACTTGGGTGGTAATATTAACCGGACTGATATCAATAAGCAGAGTGAAGGATTGAGGTTTAGATAAAACAGACCTTGACCCAACAAGAACGGCTTCAGTTTTGTTGGTATTTAACTTTACAAATGTGAGCAAGGGGTAGAATACAAATAATGAATAAAAGCGGACCCAACACTGACCCCTGTGGTACACCGTGAGTAACTGTGACAGACTCTGATCGATCTTAACCTGGACACTCAAATAGGATGAAAGCTAAAGAAACACATTGTCAGCTACTCCAATACAAGCCAATCTTTCCAGAAATACTGAATGACTAATGATTGAAATTGCTCACAGAGGTCTTTACTTGCACTTTAAGTTGAGTTGCTATTGTTCTCTTAAGTTTTTTTTAAATTAACGGAAGATTGGAAATATGCCGATAATTATTTAGATTATTAGGATCCCCACTAGAATTTTTAAGAATTGGAGTGAAAGAAGCCAACTTATAATGATGAAGGAACAGTAGCAATAGATAATGAACAACTCACTATGGCTGCAATAATAGCGGCAATTAAATGGATGCAGGACTTAACTAAGACAGTGTGGAAATCAAGATGAAATCTTTTGTTTTAGTTGAGGAGCATACAGTTCTCGAAACTTAACGAATAATAATAATAAAAAAGAATTAATCAGGATTAATTAATTTAATATAGAAACACTCCGGTAACTGTTAAAAAACATTAATGCAAGCAGCTTTGTCTTAATTACAGCAGAAACACTAGAGGAAATATATTCACCAAAATAATGGTGGATACTTGAATATTGTGTTGGAGTCAAAAAGGTTGAGCTCCACTATTCGGAAGCATTACATTACAAACATGATTCGAAGCAAAAACTTGTCTGAAAAACCGGAACATGAAAACTTCATCACTAATTTATAAGATTATACAGTAATATTTTACTTGAAGCCTTTATGTGTAATGCATTCTAAATGTATTCATAATGTATGTTATAATGCATTATATCTTTTCATGAATAATTGTAATCAAAGTTAAAATGCATTATAATATTTGTAGATTCCTTGTTATATCTGAAATTGGTTGTTTGTCATGTTTTAATGCATTACATTTACATTTATGCATTTGGGAGATGCTTTTATCCAAAGCGACTTACATTGCATTTCAAGGTACACATTTACATTCTTATCAGTTCTTGCTTTTCCTGGGAATCGAACTCCTGACCTTGGCGTTGCAAGCGCCAAATGCTCTACTGATGAGCTACAGGAAAGCTAATGCATTACACTTTCTAAAAGTGTAACAATGAATAGATATTATACTGTATTTCCCCATATTCTCCTCTTTTCCCAGTCTGTCAGTGACGCTCTGTTTAGTTTCTGTCTCTATAAAGCCCCTCCTTCTGAAAAGCACACTGTGCTCTGATTGGTCGGCTGGATCAGTGTGTTGTGATTGGTCGAGGGCTTCAAGTGTGTTTGGGAAATGTCCCGCACCTTACCATAACCGCCAGTTTCAACACACTACTAATTAACTCAACCAGGCCCCGCCCCTTTATTCTGCGCATTAATTATTTAAATGAGGAATATTGTGACGTGTTTGTTCCCGGAAGAAACTCAAGACTACAATGGAGGCGTTTCAGGAGTTCAGAAACACTGACACTGATATAGAGAAGAACTCCCGCTGGAGGGACTGTGTAGCTTTGCAGAGCTTTTTCATGCTCACAGAGAGTTGAATGTAAAAAAGCTTAATAGGACATAAATGTTTAACTATATAACGGGATCCTTGATAAGCTGTATGTATTCAGTGTTATGTGTGTTCCTCAGAAGTGGAGGGAGTATGGTGACCTACGGTGGGATGGCCAGACAACCAGTCACTGTCCCAGTGGTGAGTGTGACTGCGTTCGCTCATCGGCACTGGATGAACCTTGATATCTTTATGTCATTATCATGTAATGTGATGCGGTGTACATTGCAATTATAAGCATTATTCTTTCTTTAGAGTGCACTGATCTTTAAAGATGTGAAGATAAGAGGTTTTTGGGTTACCCAATGGAAGAGAGAGAACAAACATGGTGAGTTTCCCCCAGAAAACGTCTTTCTTGAGTTGTTGTTGTGTGAGGACCTATATACAGAAAAATTTAAATATCGTGCAAAAGTTCATGTATTTCGCCGCATTGAGGCAGTAATTCATGTAAAAGGGCCCAAACCAAGTACTGAGTACATATGCATGATTATACTGTTCAGAGGACCGACATTTCTGTATTTAAAATCCTTTTATTTATTGATTTCATGTAATATTTAAATTTTCTGAGATTTTGAATTTGGGGTTTTCATAAGCTGTAAGCCATAATCATCAAAATGATAACAAATAAAGGCTTGAAATATCTCACTTTGCATGTAATGAGTCTCTATAATATATTAGTTTCACCTTTTAAGTTGAATTACTGAAATAAATGAACTTTTGCACGATATTAAACATTTTCGAGTTTAATCTAAAGAGTTTAATCTAAAGAGTTTAATCTAAAGAGTTTAATCTAAAGAGTTTAATCTAAAGAGTTTAATCTAAAATACTGGTTAACACGTTTGGCCTCTTGTGATAGATGAAGACGCCTTACGAAACATGCTGGATGAACTCTGCGTCCTTATCCGTGCGGGGAAGCTGTCGGCTCCGGCTTGCACTGAAGTCAGGCTTCAAGACTTCGGGAAAGCCCTTGAGGATGCCATGAAGCCGTACGTGTCCACCAAACAAGTGTTTGTCATGTGATCCCACTTGTCACGTTTTCTCAATTCGTTAAGTTTTGTATTAATTCAACTACAAACACACATACAGTAAATGTGACATCAAAGTCCGGTGAGCTTTATCAGCTTCGTCTTTGAATGCATTGACATTTACTGTATACTTTTATGAGCATAATAAGGATTATCTGTATGTCAGACACTTTCTGTATATGGACCACACACCGATAAACAGACATGAACTGAAAAATATGAGTGTAGTTGTCAACAGACTGAGCATTTATTTCATCTTGAGCATCTTGTCAGGTTATTGTTGCTTTGCCACATCGACTCGAACATGTAAATCTATTATGTTAAAAACACACACTTATAAAACCCATGTAAAAGACTGAATAATGATCAATTGTGACAATGAAATAGAGACACAACATGTTTGTAATATTAATTACTACGACAGATTGTGACTGTTAATGAATATAAAGAGTTTGATAAAACTGATCGTTCTCTTTGGCTTTTATTGACATTTAACAGATAGAAGCAGATTATGTGTTTTAACACCAGTGTCCTGTTCACATCGAGAGTGACTGGCTGTTTCCATCCATGTCATTTTATACCAACAAAAAAAAGTTAACATTATGTTTTGGAAAGCACTTCATCATATTATGAAAAAGAAAAATCAAACATTTATACTTTTTGGCAGTCTTCCATGCATAATAAAAATAAAATAGAAATAGATAGACAACTCATTCAAAACAGTGAAAGAAAAATTGTTGCTATATAAGTTACTGCCAGTGTGAACTACAGTCTATCCTAAAGTCATCAACATCTCTTCCCTTCTCTGATGATGAGGGCGGGGCAACCTGTCACTCACATGAGATCAGCCAATAGCAAACCACAACCATCCAATCAATTCCCCATGGATAAATCAAGCCCCGCCCACATTTCTCTTTTCCAGAAGGCGTTTTACTCTGATATACGTCACAATAGAGCTCTGCAGTGATGATGTATTTTTATAGGCCAACCCCTAAGTTCGCATCCCACTGTTCCCTCGATGAAAACCAAATGTGATTTTTCCATAGGCCAAAAAAAAAAAGTCTGTGATCAACAAAAGTTTATGATTCTTACACAGGTTATCCATCAAGACAACACCACACAACACGTCAACCTCTGTAGTCCCGTTTAGACACTTGATAGCAACTGCCTTTTTTAAGACAAGTAAAAGCTTTATAAAAAAACACAAGAGGGTATAACTGGTGTATTAATATGGTGTTTTGTGTTTTGGCCTACAAAAAGAAGTAATCCCTGCAGATTATGGGAAAGAAAAGACTATTACAGTTTACGCTTCATGACGACTTTAAAGGGAGTGTTCACTCAAAAATGACAATTCAAGTCTAATTTCTGTTGGGGTCCAAAATATAAATTTTTCACGAATACCTTCTTGATGCCAGCATTTTCATTTTGGGGTTAGACTGTTCAATAAATATAAGCAAATCATAATAGATCTGGGGCCAGATTTACTAACGCAAACCCTCTTTTGGCATTAAAAAAACTACAGGATTTACTAAAGACACGCAGTGAAAATGAGCGCTGAAAAGTCGTGGACAGGGTTATTTTTGCGGCTGATATTTTTGCATATGCATTTAAATGAGTTTCCATTTCAGACTCAATATTTATGGGAGGAGAGAATTTAAATAAACCATTCAAGGGGATTTTCTAAGGTTTGCACTAGTCACTTTACTGTCATTTGCGCCATTATTTACCGGCCAAAAAAAAGCACATCTTAAAGGGACACTTCACCCATTTACATTAAGCTTTGTATCGTTAGAAACCCAGTCATATTTTTGAATGGTAATGCATTATTCCCCCATTTTCCCCTGAGAAGGGAAAAATAAGGATTTCAGTGTTGCAGTTCCTGCTTATAATGATGTAAAAATCGTAATTTTGCGTCATTCTAAGCAGGAAGTCAAATATCTTTGTAAAGTGGTTGAGACTACAAACACTCGTTCCTCATTTATCCAGGGGGAGGGACCCACTCACGCTACAGACCTATTACAGACCAGTGGGTGGGACTTCACTTTCTGAAACTAAAAGCAATATCCTCCATCTTGTTTGGAAGCTATGCTAACCGGCGCTGTGGAGCCACATGTGAAGTTACGACAATGGCGGAAGGTTTCGAAAGTTTGTGGCTACTTTGCGAAGAGCAGCTGAGGCTGATGGAGGAACAGGAGGCGGCGGCGGCAGAAGACCTCCCTCTCGCGGACGAGAAGCCCGGACTGGCTCGAGCTGGGGCGGACTGGTGGTGCCTGTGCGCATACGGACACAGAGATAGAGTCCGTCTGCTGCGAAGAATTTCAACGATGCCAATTTCTCCTGGACGAAATCTCTGAATCAGACGAGGACACGGACGTTTGTGTTGTGAACCATCATAGATCCGCACCGCATATGTTCTGACTGAACATCCCGGTACAATGCAATAATTCACCATTTCGAAAGAAATACAAACGAGGAGTAATTCACTAATGAGTTTGCCAACTAACTTTAAAGTTTGTGTGAAATTAATTTCAAGCTCTGGTGGTTAGCTAGCTTTGTAGACGGAAGAGTGATTTCTCTGATAGGTGCCGTTCTGGAATAGTGGGAGTGGCTTGCGGAGCTTTGCAATGTGGTGCATTGTGGGAGTTGTTGTCTTTCATACAAACGCGCCCTAAAGTTACTTTCTGTCTTTCCTCGGTCAAGAAGGCACCAAGTTCGAAATTTATTTTACATTTCGACTACATATATGACCCACTTTCAATAAAGATAAATGTTTTCAAGGGTGAAATGCTCCTTTAAACCAGACGCTAGTTTGCGCTGATCTTGGTGGATTGTGTTGGTCATTATGGAAATGATCCGGCTGAGTCTGTGATCTTTAATTTGCTCGTCTTCAGTAAATCACGAGCTGAACTTTACACTTTTATGGGATTGCGCTTTAATGCTAATTTGCCCTGTTTAGTAAATCTGGCCCCAAGTATACACAGTAAAGTTATTCATCTACTTTAAATACTGGTGAGAACATCATTCACACAGCAGTCTGGAGGGATGACGCTGTGCTGGGATCAGTTCAAACACAGCAGACTCAGCATCAGAGACAGAAGCAGAGTCACCAGCACTGGTCCTGTAGAGGATCCGGTCTCCTTCAGCACACAGCGCTCGTAGGCCTCGAAGTCGACCTCTCTCACCGCACACACGTGATCGACGCGGCACTCAGCGTGGCACTCCGTCAGGTCGTAGCCCACAGAGTTAAACTCAAAGTACTTCTGCAGGGAGCACTTGTCGCTGGTGATCCGCTCCATCACGCGGTGCATGGAGGCAGGAGAGGCGTCCGGCACCCGGAACGCCTCCGTCAGACGGTACTCCTTCTCCCAGCGCGCTCGGGCCATGTTTGCGGACGTCAGGTTCAGATAGTAGGTGACTATATCCTTTAGGGACGCAAAACACCAATACAAGAAAAGAAGTGCAAATATGTTTAAAGTTTGTCATATACAGTCAAACCAAAAATTATTCAGACATCATTATTTTGTATATTTTTTTACTAGTGGGTGCAGGACACTATAGGCTAGTTCATGCATGTAAGTGAGGAGAGCTAAATAAAGTAAACTGTGACATATTATACCCAAAAAGTCTTCATACAGTGACTACCGGTAAAATGTATACAAATTTGGGACCAAAATTTATTCAGACACTTTGACCTGACCATGTTTTGCTGAAGTGTTTTTACTTTAATTGCTAATGCGCCGTTTACACCACAGACTGAACACAATGAAGCATTGCTTGGTCATTGGTTGAGCTAAATTGATATTATCTAATTGTGTAGTTAAATTTAACAGCTGACAGATATTCAACATAATTCATGTGTGAGACAGTCTAACAGAAGATGGACAAAACCAGTGAAATATCAACTAATTTGATGAGTTCTTGTCATATTTTATCACCATTTTCTAAACATTAGCGAATACATGTTGAAGGTGTCTGAATAAATTTTGGTTTGTATAAATACAGATTTCTTTCCTTGTGGATGCATCTTACCTTAATCGCTAGTGTTTTGGTGTCATACTCAAAGATGCGAATTCCAGGGTTATTTCCGCCATCTTTCACACCAGGTAGTGTTGTTATCCAGGGCGTAACTCCTGGTGTCAGGAACATCGCACTTATTGGAGATCCTGTGTAAAAGGATATTGAAAAGTTAGTAAAGCAGCCTAAAGTCAAATTTACAGGGGTTGGACAATGAAACTGAAACACTGGCCAATATAGTGTTGGAGGTTTCACGCCTATATATACCGTATGCACCAATCCTCACTGATTTTACATTACATCAGTAGAGCAGACCCAGACAGCAACATAGTGTCGGCCCTGATCCACATCTGGGGCCTCGTTTATAACCGTTGCGTCGCACAAAAACAGGCCCTGAAAGAGGCGTACGCTAGTTTGGCTATCACCAGACCAAGCTCAATCTTTTCAGATTGAACATTAGTCTGGGGAGTCTGCTCTGTATTTCTACTGCACAAGAGCCGTGATCAACTGGGCATAGTTCAAATGACTCTGTACGCAATTGGATAGTCCTTCAACCAATCAGACGTGAAAACTCCAGGCAGGAAACGTGTCAATAAAACGTGTTGGTTTGGAGCATTCATCAGCGGTTTGCAGCATAGAAATACATAATAAAGGCTAGATGTCTTGCGGCGGAGTCTCTAACGTCATCACCGGCGGCCATCTTGTCACAGGCAAGCTTTCTGGCGGGCTCTGTGGTCCCTGATGTAAGGTGAGTGATCGGCACGAACACAAATACTCTTATCTCGCTGAAATCTTGACGGATTTACAAACGGTTTGGTTTCTTACAAACGTTATTAACGTGGCTATAAATCTGGATGCTTGAACACGTTGAAATATATAATATTATAATTATTCATAAGTATGCAGTGTCATAACTACATCTCTGACGTTTATAACAAACCAACCCGTTTGAAAATTGAGCAAGTTATGGTTATTTAAAAAGTACATGCACCATTAAAACACAATGTTACTGTGACAAGATGGCCGCCAGGTGCGGACGTCGACCTCCATTGACCAGCAGCTCGGACGAGACATCTAGCCTTTATTATGTATATCTATGGTTTGCAGAAGCAGCAAATGGCATCGACCGATTTTTGCAGGTTGTGCAAAAAAACATTAAAAGTGAGTGGTATTTACACCCACTCGAGCGATTAGTTTACTAAACTAAAGAAGCCATGTGAGCATTGTGGAGAGGTTAAAAGGAATTGGATTCGTCGCTTCTCTATCGTCATCGTGTTAAACCCGCCAATAGCGCGTCAGGTGGATAAGCCAGTTTGTGATTGGTCCCCGCAAATTTGGAAAGGAAGCAGGATAGATAAATGTACAGGTTTCCAGCCTGAGCTGCAGGGCGAAATCAAATCGTACGAACGTTTTGGAGACGGAGAAGTTTGGCGACACCGATGGTGAGCTGGAGTTAAATGTCTTTTTGGTCACTTTTAAGTCCACATTCACTGTCTTTCCCACATCCATGGAGTTAGAGACACCCTGAAGAGGCTCAACGCCAGGACTGTTGCGACTCTGAGTGAAGCAGTGATGGTTTGAGCTGCAATATCATGGCATTCCTGACTGGGCTTGATGGATCAATATAATCACTGCCAAGGACTACCAAACTGTTCAGGAGGACCATGTGCACCCGATGGTTCAAACATTGCCCTGAAGGGAGAATCAGAATGATAATGCACCAATACACACAAAAAGAGTGGTTTGATGAACATGAAAGTGAAGTTGAACATCTCCCATGACCTGCACAGTCTCCAGATCTGAATATTATTGAGCCACTATGGGGTTTTTGGAGGAGCATCATTCCTCCACCAGCATCATTTATTGACCTGACAATGTTCTGGAAGAGGAACGGCTCAAAATCCCTCTGGCCACTGGGAAGGACTTGTATCTGTCATTCCCAAGATTAACTGATGCTATATTGGCTGCAAAAGGAAGCCCTACACCATCCTGATAAATGATTGTGTGTCTGAAACCAGGTTTAACAGTTTCAATGTCTAACCCCTGTATTTGTATAGTCCATATTGTTTCAAACCGGCTTTACAGAAAGTCATGGAGTTAATGTTCATAATATCTTATCTTCGTGGCTTATTGTCACATTTAGCAGATAACAGCTTGACGATAATATTGTTCAAGCATTCAAGCAGTTGAGGCTTGCTATATAGTACATATTGCTTTACATGAGTATACTTTATGTATGTTGGTAAAGTAGGATGAACTATATAAACAACTTTATAATATTGCTAAAATACCCATTGTTATGACAATGTAACTATCAAGCAGTTGAGGTTTTCTATATAGTTTATTTAGGTCATTCATTTGTTATGTGGTGTTATTATTGAGAACTATGAGACTTGTCACTTTTTTTTCACCAAAACTGAACAAAATCTCAAGTGTATAACTATTTGGCTGTGTATCACTAGCATGGTTAAGTGTTGCAAATAAATGACAGGATTAAATATTTTGATCATATCGCCCACACCTCAGCAGTTTATCTCAGGAGTTCATTGAAAGTAGCCAAGGCATAATACACTAATATACACTCTTAACTCTTTCCCCGCCAAACGGAAAACGCTTCCCCACAAAACACAGGTGATATAAAGAGATATAAAGTCAGAATTGCGAGATATAAAAACTGCGACTTTGTCATGCAATTCTGACTTTATATTTCCCAATTGCCTGTTATAAAGTCAGAATTGCGAGATATAAACATGCAATTCTAAGAAAATAAAGTCGTAATTACTTAATTTTTTTATTCTGTGCGGAAATCAAATGTAATCATATGCATATGTAAAATAACGTGGTTATCATCATTAAACAGCATATAATTTTTTTTTTTTTTTTTTTTACAAATTATCAAAATTGCTGGTGGGGGCTGGCAACTTTTTTTTTTAAACGCTGGCGGGGAAAGAGTTAAAAAGGTCCTTTATCGATGTTGATGGATCCATAAAGAGCATTTAACATCCATGCAAACTTTCCATTCCACAAAAGGTTCTTTAGATTATTAAAATGTTATTCACTCTAAGAAAAAAACGGTTCTTTTAAGAAGAGATCACTGAAAGCTTCTTTGGGAGACCAAATATGGTTCTCTTTGCATTGTCCAACACATTGTACACAGTACATAATATCTTTAGTGCCAGCCAAATGCTACTCCGGCAAGGAATGAAAATGATGCATGGGTAATAAAGGAGAGAAAAAATGCTTTGAGAAATGCATTTCATGGCCAATTTGTCCAAAAAGATGCAGAAAATATAGCAGAATTTGCCGTACCATTAGAGCTGTAGAACATGCGGAAGCTGTCCGTGTGGTGATGACCGAAGAACTGGCCCAGGATAACAGCGCTGTGCTTCTGTATGAGATCGATGTACAGCTTATTAAACTCCTTTCTGAACCAGGCCTTATCTCGCTTCTTCTCAAAAACCCCTGGAGGGACGTGGCCGATAATGTAAACCTGGGTAAAACAGAACAAAGAATCACACAATACATGGATAAAGGACCAAACTGAAGGTTTAGCTCCCTCGATATATATAAATATACTGAACAAAATGATAAATGCAACACTTTTGTTTTTGCCCCCATTTTTCATGAGCTGAACTCAAAGATCTAAGACTTTTTCTATGTACACAAAAGGCCTATTTCTCTCAAGTATTGTTCACAAATCTGTCTAAATCTGTGTTAGTGACGAGATAATACATCCGCCTCACAGGTGTGGCAATATCGAGATGCTGATTAGACAGCATGATAATTGCACAGGTGTGCCTTAGGCTGCCCACTATGCTCTAAAATGTGCAGTTTTACCTATTTCTCTCAAATATTGTTCACAAATCTGTCTAAATTTGTGTTAGTGAGCACTTCTCCTTTGTCAAGATTATTTTCGGACCCCCAATACAGTAAAACTACACATTTTCGAGTGGCCTTTTATCGTGGGCAGCCTAAGGCACACCTGTGCAATAATCATGCTGTCTAATCAGCATCTCGATATTGCCACACCTGTGAGGCGGATGTATTATCTCGTCACTAACACAGATTTAGACAGATTTGTGAACAATACTTGAGAGAAATAGGCCTTTTGTGTACATAGAAAAAGTCTTAGATCTTTGAGTTCAGCTCATGAAAAATGGGGGCAAAAACAAAAGTGTTGCGTTTATAATTTTGTCCAGTGTATATATATATATATAGTGACCTTCTCATTATTTTTGGCGGCGTCCTGAAGCACTTTATGAGCCCATCTGAACTGGTCTGCAGGGTCTTTGATGTCTTCTGTCAGTTTGTTCTGATCGTAATAGAGGTTTGTATTGAGCACCATGACTCTGAAGCCAGTTTGATTCAGCAGCTTTTCTGTGTAATATCCACCTGTGAAAGACAGAAATTTAACAAGCATTATTATATAACATCCTTTAAAGCTATATAATTAGTACAAAATAACATAATTTAGGTTTCATTGATTTAAGTTGATGTTAATTCTAGCATTTACTAATACATAATATTATGTAATGGACCTGAACATGAACGAACAGTTTCATTTTTATTATCTATAACGTTAACCAAGATTAATAAATACAAATGAATTGTTCAATGTTAGTTCATGTTAATGCATTTAATGTGACCTTATTGTAAAGTGTTAACATTTTTGTGTCGGTGTGTTGGTGATAATGAGTTTGTACCTGTTTTAAAGGTTTCTTTCGAGGCAGTATGCAGCCAGTCGTGCCACATGTTTGCTGTTTGCTCATAAATGTTGTTTTTTTCTGGAGGCATTTGATTCTTTGGATGGTAGTCATGATTTCCCAGCGCAGAATACACCTTGGTTTCTAAAGAAATACAGATGTACAATAATAAACAGAGCAATTCCAATAGGGTCCTCACACCATCGGTGCTCGGCCCCTAATGTATTTCATAAACCAAAAAAAAACAAAAAACTACTAGTTAGTATAGGCCTAATGAAGCACATACTAGGAAAGACAGATTTTATGATGTGGGTGAGGTTGCCGATTATTCTCAGGACGGGTGCTTCTCCCAGCTGCTCATTGGGCACATGAGGCGTATCATCTCTGTGGGAAAGAGTTCAGTCAGAAGAAAATACAGAAGTCAAATGTTTAAGAATCTCATTCTTCATTATTGTTATTTTTTCCCATAATAATAATGATATTATGGAAGAATGGGGATTGTATCATACACCCTTGTGTACTGGACATGTACTGGACCCTTGTTGGCTGATTTCTTCTTACTCATTTTACACATTTATATTTGCTTCCAAAACTTTGCTCTAAAAGCTTTTGGCCTGAAAATTCTTTTTTGACATTTGACTGTCAGGGCCGTATATTAACAAACTAAGCGCATGGGTTAAAGCGCGGGCACACTTAGTGTGCGTCCGAATCCCCGTTTTGCTAGTTTAATGACGGGAAAAATGGTCGGTGCGCACGACGCATGGTCTAAATGGGTCGTCCCTATTCCCTTAATGAGTAATGGGTGTGTTTCGGGCGTAACGTGAAGTAAACCAATCAGAGCCTCATCTCCCATTCCCTTTAAAAGCCAGTTGTGCTCGAGCCATGGCGGATTCACTATTTACATGGAGGAGTTTGCTTCTCTAGTGTGGAAACGGATCTGCTCGTGCGAGAGGTTAAAGCTGTGTGTGTGTGTGTGTGTGTGTGTGTGTCTTGTTTATGTGATTTATGAGGACACAAAAGTGTATAATGACACACGTGTATTACACTGGTATTACAACTTAAACGTGGTTTATGAGGACATTTCACGAGTCCGCGAAATTCAAATAGCTTAAAAAACATAAAAAAAATGTTTTATTAAAAATGTAAAATTTCAGAATGTTTCCTGTGATGGGCAGGTTTAGGGATAGGGGCTGTGTGTGTGTTTGTGTGTGTGTGTGTGTGTGTGTGTGTGTGTGTGTGTGTGTGTGTGTGTGTGTGTGTGTGTGTGTGTGTGTGTGTGTGTGTGTGTGTGTGTGTGTGTGTGTGTGTGTGTGTGTGTGTGTGTGTGTGTGTGTGTGATGGGCAGGTTTAGGGATAGGGGCTGTGTGTGTGTTTGTGTGTGTGTGTGTGTGTGTGTGTGTGTGTGTGTGTGTGTGATGGGCAGGTTTAGGGATAGGGACAGTGTAAGGGGAGTATAAAAACCATTACGCCTATGGAGAGTCCTCACAAGTATAGCAAAACAAACTATACGTGTGTGTGTGTGTGTGTGTGTGCGTGCATGTGTGCGTGAGTTTAAAGCTTTAGACCATCCACGGGACAAGCCGTATTCCACCATATCTTTATGTACACAATATTAATCTTTTAGATTGGAATCCTTTTATTTTTAATATTTTGTATGTTTGTGTGCTGCTGTGCATCCCAGTGTGTGTAATAAGCAGTGTGTGTGTGTAATAAGCAGAGTGTTCGTGCGTGTTGGACCCGCCTATAGGCTCATATTACTAAAGCGGTCTTTAAATAACAAAATTAATATTGAGCCATTGAGTTTAGCCCAGGCTTCAGTTGGTCAAATGGCTCAGTCTATTTCAGTTCCTCAAAATAGCAACGCTCCAACAATGCGCCTGAACACACACCTCGTTCTCAGACCAGCAGCCCATGGGGGAACAGATGGGCGCAAAGGCATTTGCTATTTAAACAATGTGGAGCAGGACGTGAAAATGAAAACTGCGTCGGGCTGAAACTAGCAAAACACACTTGCATGGAGATCTGCAGGGATGACATGTTTTTGTAGGCCAGAAAGAAGTTGCATTTCAACAAATGACGTGATGTAGTTGAGCCTATATTTTAGCTTTTAACTTCTGCCCATTGTATTTAGGCTTCAAAATTCAAGATTATCATGATGAACAGGACAATAGTACATGAATCATAAACTTTTGATGGTTTCTGCAATAGGCCTAATCTCTTTTTTCAAGGGAATCAGGATGATGGGAACTTGCGGTTTTCCTACAAAAATACATCAGTGTGAGTTCAGAGGGCATGTGGCTCATCATACCCCGTCCAAACGATGAAGTCCGGGTCAGGCAGGATCTCTCTCATGGCGTGCACCGACGAGTTTATCAGAGTCCACGGGGAGTCACAAGAATAATCCCCAAATTTGCCTGCATTCGGGGTCGGCCGGCCCCCGCTGGAAGCACATTTGGAGGCCGAGTTACTCCCTTCATCATAAGAGGGATCCCAGTGGAAGTCTGAGATGTGCCAGAAATGACCTGTGGAAAACAGCTGCATAATTATCACTGATATAATAATCAGGCTGGTGATGTATTGAGCATTTCAAGACTATACTGAGGTACTACACATCTCATTTTAAATGTTTAGTCTGTTGGTTGGGATGACTGCTTCTCCTAATTTAGGCTTCAATGTCTTGTAAATCTTTTAAATTAAAAATAAAATTGGGAAAAACTTTATGGTCTGGAAAAAGGCTATTGCTAAAAAATAAAAAAGCACATGAAAACAAAAAAGCGTGCATTGACTACAACATAATCAGTTATTAATATTTTGCAGGTTTTCTCTTATTTTTGCATGTGTTCATAATTTCTTTGTATGACCGCCTGGCCAAAAATTCTGTTTGCACAATATGGCACGTTTCATTGCGTTATTATTACAAATAAATCAATCGACTGCATTGCAAGCACAATGGACTACTTTATGATTACAAAATATTCAACACGTTTTTAATAATAATTGATAACATTTATCCTTGGCCGGACATCACTTTTGGCCACTAGCGTAGGTAAACAATAAATGTAATATACTAAATTAAATACTAAAAATGTATATAATGAAATAATATAATAATAATAAATAATAATAAAACAATATTTGTTGACCACATAATGTCCACATAGCATGCTAGTGGGAGGCATTTTTTTAATAGATTTTTTTAATCCAGTTCAGTTGTAATATAAGCACCACTGAACTGTATTGTAGTCTAGCAGTTGTTGCATAACCGGGTTTAAGTGTTCATTGCACGTTTGCCTTCACACACACTGTGTTAAAATCAGCTTTATTTCTTCCATGTTAAAAACAAAACATATCATGCTCGAATAAATTCATAATGGTAAAAAAAAACACTGCAGAAAGCATTGCTCTTCAATAAACAACTTGTCACTTAAAATCAGTGCAGTGTGTGTTTTTAAGTTAAATCTAACCTCGAAAACATTAGAAGACATACCTGACAACACGTTACTTCTACCAGAGACAATGAAAATGTTGAGAAGAATAACTTTCCAAACACATGCCATTGTGAGCTTGACCGTACGTGTGTGAGAGATCCAGGGACTGTGGTGTGTGTGAGTGTGTGAGTGTGTGAGACATCAGTCCACAGTCCTCCATAAACGGACAGATAAGATAAGTCAGCTGGAGGGAAGGCCGCTCACTGGGAGCAACACGAGCGCTTGTTCAAGCAGAAGTTCTCCGGCTGTTTACAAGTGTTAGAGGAAAATAAATATGTGACACATTTAGTCAGCGGTCAGTTTTAGTGACTGCTATTTTGAGGGTATGACTATAACTTCTTGCTGTTCATACTGTAACATTAAAATGAAAAGTGTAGCCTCATGTATGAAAGCTTCCACACTGAATGTTTTACGATCTTATAAAACACTCTTTGTAACAATAGCCTTTCAGAATCAGCTTTTCCACACCGTCTCTGCAAAGGAACCAAAAATCAGTGTTAAATCTATTTAGTCAAAAAATTAGTTTTTACATGCATATGATACGCAGTTGTCGCGTGCATTTGATACGCACTTCATTGCGTGTAATACACACGCACCCCACACCACTACTAAACCTACCCTAACCAACCCATGCGTATCACGTAAAAACTAATTTTCGCGTATAAATTACACGATAAACACACTGCGTGCTATACAGACACATTTAGTGTGATCGAGTTGGAACTTTAGATGAAGCCCCTCCTTCCGAAATGTGACGTGCTGTGATTGGTCGGCTGGCCCAGTGTGCTGTGATTTATAATGTCCCGCCCCTTCATAACCGCAAGCTCTCAGATCATGGATTTCATTGGACATTTCAGAGTATGTTTTTTTTATGTAAATTTCAGGATTTGTGATGTCACCAACCCAGGAAGAAGCTTGTTGTAGTCCCAACCAGCCGTTTGTTGTAGTCCTTAAAAAGCGATTTCTGTAAAATAAAATATCTCCCTTTGCTTTGAACTTTGAGCGTTGTGACTTTACAGATGTTGTTTATGATCAAACAGCAACATTACACACTAACTAAAGTTAAAAAGTGAAATCATAATCAACCACCCCAGGAAGGATGCATTAAATTGATCAAAAGTCACCTTTATCTATAGCGCTTTTTACAATACAGATTGTTTCAAAGCAGCTTTACAGACAGAGATAACAGGAAAATATTGCAACACAGTTTGTTTCTGCTGTACAGCAGATCTAGAAGAAAATAGTGTTATAGTCAGTTCAGTGATGGTTCATTTTTTCACAAAAAAAAGACTTTATTCAACTCTTGATGTTCTTCTGTGTGGGCCTCTGAGTGAGTTCACATAGTGTAACAGCGCAGCACTTCTGGGTCGTTCGTCACATGCATCACACACATGACCAGCGTCGGCCAATAGTGAGCCTCCGTTCTGACTTACAACCCAGAAGCGCTGCGCTGTTACACTACATGAACTCACTCAGAGGCCCACACAGAAGAACATCAAGAGTTGAATAAAGTCGTTAGTCGTTAGTTAGCCTATGGAGGAGTAGCCTGGGTTTCTCCATGACACGATTTTATTCACGCTGCTAGGCAGTCTGGATACCATGGATCAGATTTTCGCCTCAGCGAGGGGACCAATCACAGAACGGGGAGGGAGCAGCAAGACGATGACGACGTCTATGCGACACACCGAAGCAGTTTGTTTATATCAACATGTGCACTGCAGATTTACCTTCTACCCTCATGTTTGTCTTGGACAAACGGCAATAGTCGCTGAACGCCATCGTGTACACATAAATCTATGACCCATCGTCTTCTTCCTCGTCGAATTTCTGTCGCTCTACATACGCCATCTGGTATTATTGAAACGATTGGCTATGAGCTACGTACAGGCGCATTTGATAGACATTCGTAGCGCCCAATAAACGGCTCTGGGCATTCGTAAACCACGCCTCAAATACGAGAAAATGAACATGTGGTTCCCAGACTACAGGTGTTTCTCAATGTCAAGGATGCGTCCTTCCAAGTGATTTCCTTCAGAGGCTAGGCGAGGATCCTCTTTAGGATTCGAGAGAACACGTAAATGGAACATTCTAGCAAGTGCACGTCATTGCGTCCGTCAGTGAAACCCCGCGAACTCTAACGTGAAGCGGAGGGGTCTTGAATAAACCTAAAAGGGTTGTATTCGCTGTAAAAACTGGCTCGCTATACATTATCCCGCTTATTACATGGCTGCCTACCTAACAAAATAAAGCAATAATAATAAATCAATAATTTGAGACAAAATATTGATTTCAAAAGGAGTTTATTGATTTAAAAATGATTGTATTGCCTGAGTGAACAGAACTGCGTCCATTGCAACATTCTAGCTGTTAAAACACATGCAATGGTAAAATATGTGAAATGCCAGTGACGGCAAACAAGCTAAAATGACAGGTTAGCCATAACGTAATTTGTATAATTTGTAATATCAATACGGTAGTAATTTGTACTGGCATTTAAACGTTAAACTTTACTTATATGACGGTTATAACAAATGTATGGTAACGTAAATATACTTAAATTTAAAAGCATATTGCCCCGTTATTGCTCCGACTCAGCTAACGTCCAACATTTTGTATTTTTTTTTTTAAAAAACAAGATAGCAATGCTGCGCGCATAGGATTGTGGGCGATTTGAGAGCGCGAAGAGCGCGAAGTCTACACATATGCACCCGGCCTTTCCTGTGTATGGGATATTTTCCGAACGAAGGACTTGGTTGAAATTCTGAGGATCCTCGACATTGGAACAGTCCTTCGACGGATGTCGATGACGTAGCATCCTCGAAATTCCGGCTTCCGAGGATCCTTCCTTGACATTAAGAAACGGCTTTTGTCTCGATGAGACGAGGTCTGATGTTAGCCAGGCTAATGGAGGAGTGAGACAGCTCTCAGATTTAATAAAAAATATCTTAATGTGTGTTCCGAAGATGAACGAAAGTCTTACGGGGTTGAACAACATGAGGGAGAGTAATTACTGACACAATTTTCATTTTTGGGTGAACTAACCCTTTAAGTGTCCACAACTAAGCAAGCCAAAAGCGAAAAAGGTGACAGTGGCAAGAACACAAACTCCATCAGTGATGGAGAAAAAACCTTGGCAGAAACCAGGCTCAGTCGCTCAGTTCTCCTCTGGCCAACAAACGAACAGTGTATGATCATGATTCAGGCAGAATTACAGGTCAGAAGTCAGATTGGGGCCCCGTTTACCCATTTGCGGTTTGGCCTCTCATTTACACGAAAACCCTGTTTTTATCTCAGAAAAAATATTATTTCTCAAAACTCCGGCCAAAGTGGAGATTTCTAATAACGCCGGTTGTGTTGCCGTGTCAACTGGGAGAAATGGGGTTTTAGGTTCTCTAACGTCACATTATGCGCCAGAAAATGCTTAAC
This sequence comes from Phoxinus phoxinus, assembly GCF_949152265.1. Taxonomy (NCBI): domain Eukaryota; kingdom Metazoa; phylum Chordata; class Actinopteri; order Cypriniformes; family Leuciscidae; genus Phoxinus; species Phoxinus phoxinus. The sequence goes on from NC_136885.1 coordinate 4,662,771, forward strand.
GTCATGTGAGCGACGTTAACAGTAAGTCGCTCCTGTTATTCGTTGTTGTTGATTCTGAGGATTCTGATTGGCTTACGTGGCTTTATCCTTCTCCCTACACTGCCGCCCATAGGTTTGGCATAGTTATGATGGCGCTCGACGGCGTATTTATGCGGGTTGATGTAAATGACAACTTTTTTGAAAACGATGTTGTGTGCACAATGTTATTATTGAAAACGGAGGGGGGGCAGTAATATATTATATTATTTATAATATATTACAGTAGAAAAGTGTCATTTTAAATGGTAATAATGTTTCACAATATTAATGTTTTACTGTATTTTTAATTAAGTGAGCAGAAGAGACATCTTTCAAAACCGTACTTTATACTGCACATTATTGCATTGTATAGCACTGCTACATCAGTATGTAAATTCCACTTTATGCGAGGAAATTAATTGACGAGAGCATCTATGAAGTTTTGCTAACAGAAGGCATGAATATATTTTTTCCCACTCAGTGGAATAATTGACAGACAGACAGAGCTCAAATAAACATCTGGCAGTCAATTTGCCTTTGCAAGCGTCCTCTAAAGTAATCATTAACCTCTAATGTGGATAACGATGATCACATGACCAAGCTATATTGGCTGATCCTCAGAATGGAACAAGTATTTCCGGGAAAGCAGACAAGAGAAGATTTCATAGTTTTCCCAGCATAACTAAAGGGACTGCGATAGAGAATGAGTTCTGTGAGTGAGATCCCAGAGGAGGATCTGCAGTGTCCCGTGTGCTTCAACATCCTCACCCATCCCGTGCTCCTGCTCTGCAGTCACACGGTGTGTAAAGCGTGTTTTCAGCAGTTCTGCAGCGACCGAGGGTTTCAGGAATGTCCAGTTTGCGGGAAAAGATTCACAGGATTTCATCCACCTGATAATAACCTCGCATTGCGGAAGCTGTGCGAGTCCTTCTTCCGGAAGAGAAACTCGACATCATCTGAGGTGTTGTTCTGCGAGGTGCACAGAGAGACACTCAAACTCTTCTGTCTGGATGATAAACAGCTCGTGTGTGTGGTGTGCAGGGATTCAGAGAAACACCTCCATCACACATTCAGGCCCGTCGATGAAGTCGCTCCACTTCTAAAGGTAAAAACATCCGTTTCTCTCTACAGGTCAAATCTTTGCATGTTTCTAGTGTAGTGCAACATGCTTGTCTTGTCTTGTATTGTATTGTAGTTTCGGCCATTTAAAGGATAATTCCGGTATTTAACACCTTGAGTCTATATTGTAGTTTGTTTTGGATGAACAAGAGTGGTAGACAACATTTTTTTGACAATGGTTCCTCTCGAGTTTTTGACTATAAAAGAATTGGCCATGGACCCATTTAACATTGGAGTCAATGGGCATGTCCGAAAATGTCATTAAAACAGCCTTTAACATTAGTTTTCAAAACTGTGCAACTCACCGAGTGATTAGTGATGTTAGTTGATGTTCCAGAAACAAAAAGTGTTGCGAAATTCAGTTTCTGTCGTGTTTTATTCGTCATTTTGTAAAATCACATTGAATTCTGTTGAAGGACTGAGTGCTCGTTAATATAAATGCGCTACCGGAAACGGAAAGGGGGCTGTTTACATTTGGTCGATGTAGTCTTTTTGCTCGCTTCCGTTTCTCATAAGGCTAGCGAGCAGAGCAACTGTGCTCCGGGAGAGTAAGCGAAATAGACAAACAAAACCTTGAAAATATTGAAAGACGTGACCACTGACCAGTGCAATATGAAGTTGAACTCGACTGTGACCGTGAGTGTCCCGCGAGACATAAACATCGGTTATCGCCATCAAGTGGTCGGGAGTGTGCTAACGCTTCAGATTCAAATATTGAGCGGAAGTTACACGGTTGTGAAGTGTCTGAAAAAATAGTTCCACTATAGCAAAATAAACGGATTGGAATCATATATTGCGACGATATATTGTTTATAATCATCAACGAACACCACTAACCACTCGGTGAGTTTAACAGTTTTGTAAACGAACATTATTGGCTGTTTTAATGACATTTTCGGACATGCCCATTGACTCCAATGTTAAATGGGTCCATGGCCAATTCTATTATAGTCAAAAACTCGAGAGAGGAACCATTGTCAAAAGTCCACCACTCTTGTTCATCCAAAACAAACTACAATATAGACTCAAGGTGTTAAATACCGGAATTATCCTTTAAACAGGAGATGCTCACAAAATCTGTTTCTTTTGGAAATTATTTTGAAAGGGGTCATTTCGTATAATTTAAGCGAATCATTTAATTAGTGGCGTTATAAAGGGCTTTCCGGAGGGCCTAAATTCGATTAAACAATCAAAATAATATATATATTTTAAATATGTGGGAATAACTAAACACTTAACTTGGTTAACGTATTTATCTGACAAAATTATTTGGCAAAAAAGGCAAACTACAGGTTTTATTTTATTTAGCAAAAAGAGGGAAAAAATGCATAGAAAAACAAAAAGCTGACATGATAAAGCAAACATGGACTACAGCATAATCACTTGTTAATGTTTCGTTGGTTCTCTCTTGTTTTTGCTTGTTGTGTTCATAATTTATTTGAACGACAGCCTGACCAAAAATGATGTCGTCATGTTTCAAGTTGGCATGTTTCATTGCGTTAAAAATAAAACAATCGACTATAAACACAACAACTACACATTATCCTTACACACATTTTTTATAATATTTGAATAAAGGGTGAAGATGTCAATTTCCCCATCAGTAACTTATTTTACTTAAAAATATATATAGAATGTGATTAGGATGACAAAATGAATTGTTTAATTAATTTAATATAACTACACTTCCCAGTTTCTGTTAATAATAAATAAATAGATAAAAAGAAGGATCTTAGCCAATATGTGGCCCAGCAGGGGTTCAATCTTCAGCTGGCTGGCAGGAGCCGCCACTGGCATGTCATGTGACCTGTCAGTGGCTGGCTGGCAGCTGCCAGTCTGATTCTGGCATGTCACGTGACCTGTCAGTGGCTGGCTGGCAGCTGCCAGTCTGATTCTGGCATGTCACGTGACCTGTCAGTGACTGGCTAGTTGTCTGGCAATCTGCCTTTGGCATGTTTCAGAAACCATTGATTTTTGGCAGTTTTTGTGTTTTGTGTTCCTCCCTCTCTAGCTTATTTATTATGCATCTGTTGTATGATTATGTTCTTTTGAATGATTGGCGTTTTAGATAGTTTTATCCCAATTAAACTAGTCAAATGGCCGTGCTACTTACCGACGCTTTGCTGGACGCTCCCATTCAGCTGCGGCTGAACTGCGTGTATAACGCGTTGCCTGATACTCTCGCTGTAAGGAAATACATTGTTTTCTTTTTATGAATGTAATCTTATGTATCTATTCTTTAGGTATGAGTCATGTTTTAGATAATTTTATCCCAATTAAACCAGTCAAATGGCCGTGATCAACTGGTTGCTTACCGACGCTTTGCTGGACGCTAAACCCAGTCAGCCATGAACTGCGAGTATAACGCGTTGTCTGTCACTCTCGCTGTATGGAAATACATTGTTTTCTTTTTATGAATGTAATCGTATGTATCTATTCTTTAGGTATGAGTGAAGTTTTAGATAATTGTATACCAATTAAACCAGTCAAATGGCCGTGATCAACTGGTTGCTTACCGACGCTTTGCTGTGCGCTCAATCAGTCAGTCGCGGCTGAACTGCGTGTATAACGCGTTGTCTGTCACTCTCGCTGTAAGGAAATACATTGTTTTATTTTTATGAATGTAATCTCATGCATCTATTCTTTAGGTAGTATTGAAGTTTTAGATAATTTTATCCCAATTAAACCAGTCAAATGGCCGTGATCAGACTGGTTGCTTACCAGCCGCGACTGACTGATTGAGCGCCCAGCAAAGCGTCGGTAAGCAACCAGTTGATCACGGCCATTTGACTGGTTTAATTGGGATAAAATTATCTAAAACTTCACTCCTACCTAAAGAATAGATGCATGAGATTACATTCATAAAAATAAAACAATGTTTTTCCTTACAGCGAGAGTGACAGACAACGCGTTATACTCGCAGTTCATGGCTGATTGAGCGTCCAGCAAAGCGTCGGTAAGCAACCAGTTGATCACGGCCATTTGACTGGTTTAATTGGGATAAAATTATCTAAAACATGACTCATACCTAAAGAATAGATACATAAGATTACATTCATAAAAAGAAAACAATGTATTTCCTTACAGCGAGAGTATCAGGCAACGCGTTATACACGCAGTTCAGCAGTGGCTGACTGGATTTAGCGCCCAGCAAAGCGTCTGTAAGCAACCAGTCTGATCACGGCCATTTGACTGGTTTAATTGGGATAAAATTATCTAAAACATCACTCATACCTAAAGAATAGATGCATGAGATTACATTCATAAAAATAAAACAATGTATTTCCTTACAGCGAGAGTATCAGGCAACGCGTTATACACGTAGTTCAGCCGCGACTGACTGATTGAGCGCACAGCAAAGCGTCGGTAAGCAACCAGTCTGATCACGGCCATTTGACTGGTTTAATTGATTGGGATAAAATTATCTAAAACATCACTCATACCTAAAAAGTAAATGCATGCGATTACATTCATAAAAATAAAACAATGTTTTCCCTTAGAGTGAGAAGGCAACGCGTTATACACGAAGTTCCGCCGCGGCTAACTGGATTGAGCGTCCAAGCGAGCAACCAGTCTAATCACGGCCATTTGACTGGTTTATATGGGATGAAATTCTTTAAAACGCCAATTATGCAAAAGAGCATAATCATATCAACAGATGCATGATAAATGAGCTAGAGAGGGAAGAACACAAAACACAAAAACTGCCAAAAAGCAATGGTTTCTGAAATTTGCTAGAGTCAGACAACTAGCCAGCCACTGACAGGTGACGTGACATGCCAGTGGCAGCTCCTGCCAGCCAGCTGAAGATTGAACCCCGACTCATGTGGCCTTTGAGTAAAAAAGGTTGGGAATCACTGCTTAAAATGATATAGGCTTACTCTTTTGCATAACAGTAATATTAATGATGATGTTCCTTGGATTTAACAAACATCAACTGTTTATTGTATTTCAGGAGGAATTGAAGACCTCATTAAAACATTTACAAGAAAAACTCGCGAGCTTTAAAGAAATGAAACAATCATTTGAGGACACCGCACAACACATTAAGGTGAGACATATACAGTGATTCATTTCTTCACAATAATTGAGGTGAGAAACGCTGCGAGAGCATCTCTGTATTGTAAAGCAGACTCAGACTCAGCAGACCGCGAGACGCTTGCAGGAGGAGTTCGAGCGGCTTCATCAGTTTCTGCGGGATGAAGAGATGCACAGAACATCTGCACTGATGGAGGAAGAGACTCAGAAGAGTCGGGCGATGAAAGAAAGGATTGAACAAATAGACAGAGAAACAGAATCTCTTTCAAGCAACATCAGAAGTATAAAAGATGATTTAGACGCTGCCAACATGACCTTTCTGCAAGTAAGAACTAACCTGTGTTTTCAATTGAATGTTTTACTGGTATTAATCTCGGTTTTATTGTATTTATCTATACTGTATATTGTATAGATCATCAGAGCTCCCATTCTCCTCCTTTATTAGTTTATCTCTGTCTTCTGTTTAATAAATTATTAGACAGAACTGTTAAACAAAGAAACTAAATGGTATACGAAAAACTATTGGCAGCGATTTACATGCGATGTACAAAAATAGCAGTATTTTCAGAAACGCTGTATTTCAATGGGCCACTTTAGACGTTCTAGTAACTTTGCAACTACATGTCAACTAACTCTCATTAGAGTATTAGTAGACTGTCTGCTTAATATCTGATAACACTGTATTGTGATGCACCAACAGACATTCAGTAACTTTGCAACTACTGTACGTCAATTTATTCTTCTAACCCGAACCCTGACCTAACATCAGTGTTATTCACATGTCTGATCTTAGGTCACTCTGATATTAGGTCTAACTTATGAGTAGGGTTAGGTTTAAGAGTAGACTACATTTTCAGACAGGATTGTTGCTCCAGATTCAACTAAATATGTTGACACAGGAACGCATCTAACTCTACAAAATCAGGACGAGCGTCTACTTTTTCACACAGAACGCATTTTTGCAGTGTTAAAAACACGGAAAAAAACCCCAGCAAGGACTAGATAATTTTTTTTTAGTGTTACTGCTTTTAACTTTTTGCCATGTTTTTAGAGTCCGGTGTAACGTATTTACATAGAAAACAATGGAAAAGTAGCACAGTGGGACACAAACGTGTTCTGTGTGAACGGCCCCTTACTCTCCACGCCATTGATCTTGTTATCAAATGGTTTTTTTTTTTTATAATTTTTGTCTAGCTCAATCACACAATGGTGGGAGTTAGTGTAAATAGCCTCTGCCAACAAGGTGGGCTCTATGCACTTTGTGCAAATAGACACTCTGAAAAGTATTTTATCGGCATATCATTGGCATCGGCATCAGAAATCAATATTGGTCGACCACTAGTTGAAGGTTAAATACGACATTTGATCGTGTACATCTTATTTTCTCCTTTTGTGTTTTGCAGAACTTCATGCTCTCAGAGGAAAGGTAAGTGAGGCGTTCTCTTGCTCTTTTCTCTGCAGGGCAGTCGTTCTGTCTTTTAAAACTCCTGAATGTAATGGCAGAGCCCGGATCACACCGCAGGATCCAGGGATTCCTCCGGGAGCGCTGATGGATGTGCCAGAACACCTGGGCAACCTGCGGTTCAGAGTCTGGGAGAAGATGCAGGAGATGGTTCATATCAGTGGGTTGTGTATGGCTTTGAATGACAGTATCACAGGCAATAATTAGGGGCCAAGCACTGAAGGTCCGCGCGGGCACCTATTGTATCTGTTCCGGTTCTTCTTCTTTTTCTTTTTTTTCTTCCGACTGGGCGTCTATGGCAGCCTATAGAACCGTTTGCGGGAAACTTATGAAAATTGGCACAGTGATAGAGGACAGCCTGAACTATCACCATAGCAAATTTGGAGTCTCCAACTCATTCCCTCTAGCGCCACCAGCTGTCCAAAATTTCACTCATGTTTATGCTAATAACTTTTGAACCACAAGGGCTAGAAACAAAATTATTTTTCCTCTGATTCCTGAGCTCACGACAATTCGACACGTCATTTTCCGTCATAATAGTTTTCCCGCCATTTTGAATTTTCCGAAAAACCTACTTTTTCGAACTCCTCCTAGGCCGTTGCTCCGAATTTCACGAAAATTGAACCAGATCATCTCCAGACCATGACGACAAAAAGTTATAGAATTCAAGTTGATTTGTCAAACCGTTCACGAATACCGCGCAATTTAATTTTACGTTGCGCTTGCGAAAACAGACGTAAGGCCGTATCTCCACAACGCTTTATCAGATTCAGACCAAATTTGGAACATGTCATCACAAGCATGACCTGAGGCTACATGCTGCGTTTCGGCGCAGCGCCACCTACTGGTCCGGAGATATGAAGAATTTATGTTTTTGCTTATAACTTCTGAACGGTTTGTCCAAAAATCACAAAAGTGGTCTCGTTAGATTCAGGGCGTCATACTGAGTTGACTGATATACAATTTTCCCATATCGGCCATTTTGGCCATCGGCCATTTTGAATTATGTGCTAAAATGCTGTATTTTATGAACGCATGAACGTACCGTTACGAAACTCAGTATGGGTCATCAGTACAAAGCCCTAAAGATACTCAAAAGATTTAAAGACAGCGCCACCTTTTGGTCAAAAGTTATAATGAAATTTCCAAAAATGCTAATAACTTTTGAATAAATTTGCCTATAGTAATGACACTGATCTCAATAGATTCCTTGGGTTATGCTGAAAACATAGATACTAATTTTGCCATAGTCAGTCAAACTTCCTGTCCGCCATCTTTATTTTCTTTTAAAACCTACTTTTTCGAACTCTTCCTAGACCGAACGTCCGATTTTCACCAAAATCGGATCGTGTCATCTCCAGACCGTGCCGAGTAAAAGTTATGGATTTCGTGTCGTTAGACGAAACCGTTTTCGTAAACCGCAGTGGCAAAGTTGAGGTACAATGCCAAAATTACTATTAAGGCTTTATATCTGCAATGCCTTGACATATTGACACCAAACTTTGTATGTGTCATTGTCACTTCACTCTGACCACATCACATCAGTTTCGTAATTGCGCCACCTATTTGGTCGAAAGTGATAATCATATTTTTAGTTAATGTATGTGATTTTTCAACCATTTTGCCAAAATTCATCTTTAAGGCGAGACACGGCAGGCAAAAACATAGTTTTTTTTTCACTGGTCAATTTTGAGATTTTGGGCTATTTGTCTTCAATAACATGTTTTCTTTCAGACTTGTGGTGAAAAAAAGTCCAAAATACACATTTAGGTCTTTATTTTACTACACTTTGTCTATTTGTGTCAGTAGATTTCTCTGAAATTCAACAAAAGTTGCCGTTCTAAATCAACGCACTGCTCCGCGATCTCTCTCTGCTTCCTTTAATCTCACACACCGCTGGAAAGCTCTCTCTCTCCTGTACAATGCTGTCGGATCCAAATATGGTCATTTCCTTTTAATCAGTAACCAATCGTGAAAGTACAATGGGCATTTAACCCTAAAAGCGAAATCTCATTGGCTGATGTCAATTTCTGACAACCTGATTCGTTCAGATGCATCACGTGACGCGCTCTGACACTCAGATGTGTGTTTTTGACTGTTTTTCTGCTCAGTTGAAGGCCATAAATGCTGTGTTTATAAGTTTTGATGTGATTTAGGTCGTTTGTATTGTTGTTGCTAATGATTTGATAAGATATTGTGTCAGTAAATAGTTGTTTCCACTAAAAAAGTATGATTTTTTACATTACAAATCTTTAAATGCCTTTTTCTCAAAATGACTTTTCTCTCATACTCCAAGTCCGAAATCTCCTCTTCAGTAGCACCTATACACACCAAACTTTCCAGTCTTGTACCTAGTTATATTATGAAGACAATTACAGAGGGATTTGTAAATATATTATTCCTAGCCTGATTTATATAACATTTTATTCCAAAAAACATGGCGAAAATAATTTTTTTAAGGCTATTGACAGTATATTCTGTTTTACAGGATAACAAAAGCAGATATCCATAAATCCCTCTGTAATTTTTTTCCCATCTAATATGTGAACACAATGAAAAAATAATTTTGAACCTGGCTTTATCCAATTCTGAGATTTCGTTTTTTAAAATATAGGCAAATTAGCGCATATTTAATTAGATAATGCCTAATTTGCATATTTAAACAATAAATTACAGAAAACTTGTACTACATTTTTTTTCTCATCTTAATGTTGGTAATCAACTGGGAAAGTTTCATGGTGATATCTGCTAGTTACAAATATTTCCCTATTCACCTGTAGTGTCTCGCCTTAAATGTCTCCAATTGCTCCTTGCTGCAGTGGGTCTCTCAATCCCAGCCACTTTGGCATGTCTTGTCGTCTTGCTTGCGCTTGGCCCCGGTGATTGCTGCTTGCAGCTATATTTACACATTGGATTTAAAGGGGTGGTATAATGCCCTTTCACAAGATGTAAAATAAATCTCTGATGTCCCCAGAGTGTGTGTGTGTGTGAAGTTTTAGCTCAAAATAACCCATAAATATTGTAGGAGCCATTTATGCTTATTGTTGGCATAATATTTAATTTTGTTTGGATATATTTATATTATTATTTTGGACACTAGGTGGCAGTGATTAGATGCACATGGTTGTATTTAAGGGGCATAGGTTACAGGAAGTGGTAGGCACAGGTAGGGGGAGCACACACAGTTCTCACCAGACCACAGATCACACGCAAACTACTGGAAACAAGTTAAGTAATCAACTGGTATGTTCATCTGTTTGTACTATTTACTGCAATAAACCACAAACCTCAACTGCAATAATCTCTGGAAAACATTTGTGTGTCTGCGTAAAAACTTCACTCCTACCTGTGTATAATGGCAAAGATAAGTATGAGAAATAGAAGGCTAGAGGTACAGCAAAACAAAGATTGCCATTACAAATATTTAAAATAGCATGTTCAAATTGTCACTTTTTGAGGGTGAGCAAAAAACGCGCTTTTGTGTATGTCCCTTTAAATTCAAATTAATAAAAAAATTCAGTTCAGATTACCTCACACACTGAATTTTTTTTTGTGTTTAAATGAGACAAGGATCGAGAGACTCAAGAAGAAGTGACAACATGTAGACAACATTTCTGAATGGTTAGTTGATGAATTTGTCGCTGATGTGGAGTTATCTTCTAGTCATTGATTAATTCTGTCTTGATAATCTATAAATCACGTTCAGGGGGCGGGGTTTATGTAAATTTTAGGGTTGGTGATGTCACTAACCCGTGAGGAATGTCGTGTAGTTCCTACCAGCCGTTTGTTGTAGTCCTTAAAAAGTGATTTCTGAATGAAAATATCTCCCTTTGCTTTGAACTTTGAGTGTTGTAACTTTGCTGATGTTGTTTATGATCAAACATCAACATTACACACTAACTAAAGTTAGAAAGTGAAATCATAATCAACCACCCCTTTAAACTCACCAGAAAAGCGATGCGTTTTGTATTCTCTCGTCAGCTCCTGTCACACTGGACCCCAACACTGCATATCCTCTGCTGTTCCTGTCGGATGATCTGACCCATGTCAAATCCAGCGCTGATGCACAACCGTATCCAGAAAACCCAGAGAGATTTGACTATTTCCACTGTGTGCTGGGCTCTGAGGGCTTTAGCTCTGGAAAGCACTGCTGGCACGTGGAGCTGGAGAACAACTCGTGCTGGTCTGTTGGAGTAACGACAGCATCTAACCAGAGAAAAGGAGACGCGTTCTTCGACACTGGAGTGTGGCGCGTGCGCTATATGGCTGGTCAGTATACGTCACAGTCGCCGCTGACGGCGCGCACACATTTATCTGTTGAAGAGAGACTGAAGGTGATTAGAGTGAAGCTGGACTGGGACGGAGGATCGATTTCATTCTCTGATCCGCTTACAAACACACATCTGCGCACTTTCACCGGCACATTTACAGAAGCAGTCTTTCCATTTCTCTACAGCAGCTGTGCAGATTTCCCACTCAGAATCTTACCTGTTCAGTTCAGTATAACCACGGAGGAGCTTAACCAGCAGCCATATCACCCTGTAGCCCGAGACTGATAGCTGATAGCACCCTGTAGCTGGAAGAGGTGTTAGTGAGGCCAGCAGGGGGCGCTCACCCTGTGGTCTGTGTGGGTCCTAACGCCCCAGTGTAGTGACGGGGACAATATACGGTCAAAGAACACCGTCCTTCGGATGAGACGTTAATACCAAGGTCCTGACTCTCTGTGGTCAATAAAAATCCCAGGATGTCTTTCGAAAGAGTAGGGGTGTAACCCCGGCACCCTGGCCAAATTTGCCTCTGTCCATCATGGCCTCCCAATCATCCCCATACACTGATTGGCTTCATCACTGTCTCCTCTCCACCAGTAAGCTGGTGTGTGGTGGGCGTTCTGGCGCACTATGGACATCATCCAGGTGGAGCTGCACATTGGTGGTGGTTGTAATTGGTACCCCTTCCATGTAAAGTGCTTTGAGTGCAGAGAAAAGCGCTATATAAAATGTTATGAATGATTATTATTTATTTAATGAACAGCGCCCTCTACGGTACAGATTTGAGTTTGCATTTTTGTGGCTCTATCACACTCCCGGCTCAATGCAGCGCCAAGTGTTTTCTGCTAGTTTCAGCCCCACGCAGTTTACATTTTCACGTCCTGCGACACGTGTTTTAAATGGCAAATGCATTTGCGCCCATTTGTGCGGCCATGAAGTGCAAGTTTGAGAACGAGGTGTGTGTTCAGGCGCATTGTTGGAGCGTTGCTATTTTGAGGCACTGAAATAGACTGAGCCATTGACCAACTGAAGCCTGGGCTAAACTCAATGGTGCAATTATTTTTGTTGTTATTTAAAGAGCGCATTAGTAATATAAACCTATAGGCGGGTCCACAACACGCGTACATTCTGCTTATTACACACACACTCTGCTTATTACACACATAGGGGCGCGCAGCAGCACACAAACATGCCAAATAATTAAAATATAAAAGGATTACAATGTAAAAGATTATTATTGTGTACATAAATATATGGTGGAATCCGGCTTGTCCCGTAGATGGTCTAAAGCAGGGGTGCCCAATCCTGCTCCTGGCGATCGACTGTCCTGCACAGTTCATCTCCAACCCTAATCAAACAGCAGGATTGGGCACCCCTGGTCTAAAGCTTTAACCTCACACACACACACACACACACCTCTTTAACCTCTAACCTCTCGCACGAGCAGATCCATTTCCTTGCTAAAGGAAGCGTTCAGTTTTTTCGCTTGCAAATTCCTCCATGTAAATAGTGAATCCGCCATGGACGAGTGGCTTTTAAAGGGAATGGGAGATGAGACTCTGATTAGTTTACGTTACGCCCTAAACACACCCATTACTCATTAAGAGAATAGGGACAACTCTTTTACACCATGCGCACCGACAATTTTCCCGGTCAATAAACTAGCAAAAGTGTATTCAGACACGCCATAAGTGTGAGTCTGGGTTGATGTTTCCTTCCTGCATTGAGCCGACTGTAAAGTTTGGTGGAGGAGGGATAATGGTCTCGGCTGTTTTTCAGGGGTTGGGTTTTGGCCCCTTACTTCCAGTGAAAGGAAATCTTAATGCGTCAGCATACCTGGACAATGTTATGCATCCAACTCTGTGGGAACAGTTTGGGGAAAACTAAACTTAATCACTGAATCTTACTCCCCATTTCAGGAATATGCACTAATAATGTTCTTTATGGTGTAGGATTTACTTCTGTCATTATTTGTTTGTGTATGTTCTGTCTCTGCATCACCATTTGGTGTCCATTTGTAATTATTTCAAGCATGTAGTAAATTACTAGTAATAATCAGCAATTCGGTTCATTTGTTACACTTGCAATGTGCAGACCTATTCTTGGTCTACTTTAGGGAAACATTAGGAATAAATGTGTATCCTTTTACGAAAACTGCACCATTTTTCGTACTTTTATTTTAAAAGGTTAATGAACTGTTGGTTAATGGTCATAACATATATTTTTTTTAATGTTGAGTTGAAAACCACTTCCCCCCCATCCTAAATGTGTAGTTACAGCCATGCAGTGCATCAATAACTATTGTTATGAATCATAAAAAGTAACTTTGGAAGCTATAAAACACTATATTTCCAAGTAGGGCTAGTCCTGACTCCGGACGAGAGAATGATCTGTGGATCGAGGAGGGTAATTATCTCCTGAGCAATGCGATAAAGCATCCGATAACACTGAACAGACCTTATATAGGGATGCCATGACTGGCGTTGTATTCCTATAGGCAGACGTGGACGTGTACTCATGCACCCAAATGTAGTTCCCATTTTTCTGTGGAACGTAAAATAAATTATGTACAAAATATTTATGGTAACCAACACTGAAACCTTTCTTCTCTGCGCCACAGAAGAAAGAAAGACAGTTTTGGAATGACATGGCATCTAAATCATAACAGCATTTCTGTGTTTGGGTGAACTTTAAACTTTTAGCATAGAAGAGCTGAAAACAAATTCTTGATAAATCATAAAATCTTTTATTTTTCAAAATCATCCGCATAACACATCACATCCTACTTTTTAATAGGAGCAGATCGATAAATAAGTGACAGAGTGAGATCTGAGAAGATAAGGCAGTGAACACAATATGCATATGAATGATTTACTAAGGTGAGCTACGCTGCAGGCACGTGCAGAGGGGGGGGCTTTGGGTGCTCGAGCCCCTGCCCTTTTTCAAAATGAATCAAAAGTGCCCTTTTCAAACAAATATCATTGATAATATTGTGGTCAATAAAACAAAATGCATTTGCTTATAATTTACATGACAATGTGTACAAGACTAAAGTAGCCTAAATTCACGTTTTTTTTTACATTTCTGTCAGTCTGAGGTGTCGTTGCTATAACGCGTTGCTATGGGTTGCGTCACTTGCGTCAAGTTGTGCGTGTCTTGCTTCGGTCTTGACTGACGATCTCCATTTTCGAGGCTCTAAAACTCTGGAGTAGTGTGTGGGCGGCAGGCATATCGTAGCAAAAGTTATGCATTTTAAAATAAAAATGTACTATTCAGTGTACACGTAGGTATCCCACACAGTCTGCTTGGGAACCGATGCTCTCGAGCGTCTTTCAGTGAGTTATGGCTCGACGGCAGAAAAAAAAAAAAAAAAGTTTTTTTTTTTTTTTTTATAATAAAAGGTTGCGTGTCGATTCAATTAAAAATCCACATAACACATATTTTAAAATATTACTTAATTCGCTGAAGCCTGTTTGTCATGCATAATACACCACAGACCAATCGTCATCTGGCACAAGAAGTTCAAATATCATTGGACGGTCATTTATAAATAAATCATTTGAAAATTACATGGACAGACGAATTTACATTGAAGTGATCTGAATCTCCGTCGTTGACCTAATGGATGTTAATTGACTACAAACCAGCACCAAAAGTAGCATTAATGGTAAGTATAGTATTCAAGTCACTTGTATTTAGTCTATATTAATACACCGTTTACCATTATGAAACTAAATGAAGCCCAGGCCTACTGCAGGCCTATTATGTGAAGTGTAGGCTGCCTGACAACAACACGCGAAATGGTGACTTTATTATTTTAACATTTTTGCTTAAAGCCTTATGCACTTTAAGCCTGCATTTATTTGATCAAAAATACAGAAAAAAAACTACAATTTAAAATAATAGTTTTCTATTTTAATATACTTTAAAAATATAATTTATTTCTGTGATGCAAAGCACACACACACACACACACACACACACACACACACACACACACACACACACACACACACACACACACACACATATATATATATATATATATATATATATATGCCCCTTTTTATATTTGAGCCCCTGCCCCTGTGGAACTCTCTGCACGTCCCTGCTACGCTGCAGTTACTTCTGGCCTCGAGATCAGTTCATCTTAATCTGACGTTTTGAGAAACCAGTTTGGGAACCCACTTAAATGATCTGAATTTCTTCAAAAACAGCTTTTGTGATCTGATCCACCGAACTTGGCATTCTGTTGTGCCAAATCCTTAATGAACTAAATGTACCAACAATCAAGGTCATTAACAGACACAATTTACTCGAATTGAGAGTAATTGGTGTTTCAATCCGTTACGGTGTGGGTTTGACCTGCCAAGTCTAACAGTTGTGGAGAACTGCTGAGTTATGTTCAATGAAATAATCTCAAAGGTATTTAGAATAATAGTTTTTCAAACAAATAGAAAAGTGTGATTTTTAATAAATAAAGATTCAACTGATGTGATCGCTCGGAAAAGCTGCATTGGTTGGTTTATGCTTGATGTGCTTACATATGCACACGCATCCAAATGAGCTTTTGTAATAATTAATGTTCACAATGGCATCAGTAAACAAAAAATAGCTTTTCTAGCATCTACTTTGCTTGGTATCAGCATAACTTCATGACTACGTCCATATTGACCAGCACAAGTGGATAAAAACAATTACTGAGCACACCTTTAAAAAAAAAAATACTTAAATAAATGTTTATATACTATTAGGTGGCATTCAAGAAAATCTGAAAAAAGTTGGCAATGTTTTGTAACATGTACTGGTTGCCCTATTTACAAAAACCTGTAGCATTTTGCATAAGCCAATGGCTCATTGTTTACAGCATTTGTCTCATACAAGCAACGCTAAATGACTTTCTCTGTGTAATCTCAGCTGTGGTTTTTGGTAATGCAATAGCGGAGCATCTTTGGCAAACGATGATGTCTCTGAACGCCCACAAGGGGGTGTCAGATCTCTAAAACTGACTGTGATAGTTGTTTGCTGTGGACGGCGGGGCGGCGGGGTCGATGTGTGTGAGGTGACATGCGTGACACAGCAGGCGTCCGTCCAGAGGATAGCAGCGGTGACCCTCCTCGTCATTCAACTCCATCTCACAGTCCTGGGGGAGCAGAGTAGCACACGCTCACCACACAGGTCAAAGTCATGCCACAGAAATGTTCAGCATGTGAAAAATAATGTGTTTTATTTACAGTTGTCATCTTCCAAGCTCCACTCACCTCACAGTGATAGCACTCCACGTGGTAGTCCCTGTCCATGGACACCACTCGAATGGTTTCATCCGACCCCTATGGGAGTAAACAACTAGTGAGATTGTGACACATATCTGGACAAACACAGCTTTTCACAACACACACACACACACACGATGAGACGTGAAATCTCTGCTCTCTGCTGTTTTATCATCTGTCAACAATTGACTAACAACTAATACAGATTATTTCCCTTGTTCACTGTGTGTTAATGTCAACCCAGGCTCATTGAGGCTTTCAGCTCTTTTATCATGATTTCACAGGACTCGTACCTCAGTGCGTTACATCACAAATGCAATGCTACACCAGGCGAGCAACTGAGTAAGTACTGTGCAAAAGTCTTCGGCACATTAGTATTTTATCCAAGTGTCTTGGAGACGTTGCTGCAGTTCTTCTGGATTTAGTCTGTCTCAGTTTTTTCTGTTTCTCCGTGTAATGGCAGACAGACCTGATGACGGTGAGATCAGATCATACCGGCTGTTGTCAGACTCCTTGTGCATTGAAAAATCTCACTAGATTATTACAATTAATGGTAGAAGGAATGTTTGGAAATGTAATTGATATTTTTACTGACAAACTACAGAAACATATAAATAACTGACTTAAAACCCTTTTCTTTGGTCTAAAATACTAATGTGCCTTAGACTTTTGCACAGTACTGTATATATGGAGCTGATTATGTGATGCAAACATCAAAATTAATTAGTTTACAAATCATGCATTATGGTAAAAGTGTTTTGAAGTTGTAACAGTATTGTACAAGGAACTGTGAAAAACAAGTCTTCATTAACTGATAATCTGGACCTGTAATCATAATTTGTTTGAAAATGACTTAAATATTTAGTAATTTTAGTGTTTATTTCATGAAATGTATGTATAGGTAGGTCCACGTCTTTGCAGCTTTGCGGAAATGCATGTAGAGACGCATATTTCCAATAAGGCTGGGTTGGTTGATGCTTGTTGCTATTAAAGGAATAGTTCATTCAAAAAAATCTTGTTGTTATTTAGCCATGGTCACTATGAACTGTTGTTGAATGGAAAAGAGAAATGTAAAGACTTGTGTGTCCAATAGAAACATATAACAACATAAGGGTTTGAAATCTTTGGGTGAAATATTCCTTATTGTTTTCTTATCTTTTCATTCTCCGAGAGAATGAATTCCTGTCGAGTTCCTCATCAGGTGCAAGATAAACTGAGCTCTTGCTCTCTTGATGGTGTTGGAGTGCATGCATGCCTCGGGGGGCATCTCTAATTATAGACGGGGGGTTAAACAAATGACACATGGCCTAACTTAGCAGTAACCACTCCTTTATCAATGCTAACAGAATTACAGGCCTAAAGAAGGCTGTAAATGTTCTGGAATGATCTAGATGCTCAGGATAGTGTAAGTAACTGTAGTTGTAAAGGTATACTCAGTAGTAGAAAACTCCCCTTAACAACTACAGTTACTTATGACATGTCTTTGCTTTGGTTACTTGTCCAATATCAAGCAAAGACACGTCATAAGTCTAAACTGGCGTTGGCAGAGCCTTGCTTTGACATGTGGCTCTAAGGCTACGTTCAAACTGCAGGCAAATGTGGCCCAAATCTGATGTTTTTGCTCGAATACGTGACACTGTTTTTCCTCAAACTGTGTGAACAGCACAAACCACATAAAATATTTTCAATTTTGTGGCTTTATTCTGTGCCGTCGTCTCAGCCGGTTGCAAAATATGTCTGTTATATTGTCATTTTCTGCTCGTCCGGCACTTTGCAACAACACAGCCTTGTTTCTGCATGTTTTCTATAATAACATCTGACGTTACTTTTTTACGTGGCGTGAGGAAGTCACATAAACCACGGGAAATCCGGTCAGATTTCCAGAAATGCCATTAAATAGGATTTCTAAAAAAAAGGATGCATCTTGAAACGGCTGGGTAAAAATTTCATGTGATTTTTGCCATTCACACTAGGTAATCTGATTGGATATGCCCAAAAATCGGATTTGGACTGACAGTCGGAACGTAGCCTATGATTTGAATGATAAGTAAGGCATATTATTGATCTGCCTTACTAAAGGTGGACGATGACACAATTTTCTTCTAGAAACAAACTGTGTTGTATTATTTTCATGTTATCACTGTGAAGCTGCTTTGATACAATCTGTATTGTAAACAGCGCTCTATAAATAAAGGTGACTTGACTATGACACAGTCTGAGAATGGCTCATCTAAATGCCCAAGATGGTATTTCAGAAACGAGATGTGCGTGTCTTACCTCGGAGGGCAGGATCGGCTGATTACATGCGGCACATTTAGGTGCTAGAACTCTGCGAACAAAAAAAGAGAGAAAACTAATCACACAGATCATATTTTAAACGGCTTCTTAATGAAAGTCTTCCATGAAAGAAAAGGTATCCGCACGACTCTTCACCCACAGTACATTCATATATTTAGTGGCACCAAGTAGTATTTGTGTACTTCAGCCTCACTTAAAAACGCCTGAATGTCTTTGCATTTGTCAGAATATCAAAGCAAGTGCCTTCTGCTATCAAACTATGCTAGAGCTTTTCTCAGATCCAACTAACCATTTTTGCAATGACTTTTAACCAACAGGTGAGCTGGGTTTCTCAATACCCAAAAGTGCTGTTATCTTGAGACAGGGCTGGCTAATACTGATTAAGCATTTCCACACAAGCTTGAGTGTCGCTGTTCTTAAAACCCACACTGCTAGTCAGACCAACAATATAATTGCAAGTGTAATATTATGTTTATACAACAATTCACAGCTGAATTAGTCTCGCATTGCCAGACCTTCAGACTGACGGCAGAAGAAGGTCTGGACTCCATCACAGCTGTTATTGGCCAAGGACCGCCCAAGAGGACGTCTGACTGACATGTAAAGCAACCAATCACGGTTCGTTTTGTTCCACGTCATGTTCGGGGGCCTGGAAATGTAAAGCCCATCACAGTCTATGGTGTGCGTCTTTAATAAATGATTCATTCAAGAACGTTGTGCAAGTTTGCTGCAACGGTGGCACTTCACATACTTTTGAACATCCAGTGTTTAGTTAGAGCTGTTAAATGCTCATGATCACAGTTGTAAACACAACGGCTTTCCTCTTCCATAAGAGGGTTTGGCATCACAACGGCTTTGTTTCCAGGTGGACTGCTAAAGAACGCATCACACACGTCTCCAGGACATCCAGTAGAATTCAAGCGATCATATGATGACTTCGAAACTCCTGAAGTGTTTCCAATTTTGTGTGCCATATTTATCAGACGTTCAGCCAGCGGCCCGCGAGCGTGACTACAGCAGAATTAACCATTACGCATCTCAGAAGAACACACCGTTTGAAATGAATTAGCATTTTTTAAAGGAACTGGTTAAGTGAATAATACAACTACTCTCCCATAAACCATCTAATGTTTTGTTATTTAAAACACAACTTATTTTTGTGAAATGCTTTGCTTGCAAATTGTTATACTTATTAAAAGCAAAGACAATCAGACATTTATAAATTTATTAGCCCAAATATTTTTCAATGGAGTAGAGGGGAAGAAAGGCTGCAGATCTCAATGAAAGATCCCAGAAGGACTGAGTGAAGGCTCAGTTTGATCTCATCTCCATATGGTCACCACCTGACTGACTGTCTGCGGTTCTGGAACAACAGTAATAATCGCTCACGGCAAAGGATGCATGAGAAGAATTTACAGTGCAGCAAAGCAGACACACACACACACACACACACACCCTCAACACCAATAAAACTCACAATAAAATGTAATTACATCAAGCTACTGCTAGGAAAGTGCCTGTAAAAGAAATTATACAGAAAACTCCACAGCACATCTACACTCAACTGAAGGAAATGTATAGCTCACTTTATTCATCTGTTAATCTTTGCTTTCCCAGGCAAATCGTAAACACCATGAAATAAATGGAATATTGCAGTATTTATTATATCCGTGCACTTCATTGTTTTTGATAATTGAAGATTGTGACTCGGACAAACAACGAGCCAATCAGATCAAACACACCAATCGAGAGGCCGTTTGACTCAGATTTGAGTGTTTTGGTCAATGTAAGTTTCTCGATTCAAAAGCAATGCTAAAATACGGCAATGCAATCAATAAACAGACGTCACTAAATAGGGAACAATTACCTCTGTTATTGTCACACTTTAAACTTGAATCAATATTTTTTTCATCAAGCTCTGAATAGGCACAGATCTGAACGTCTTGGCTACAAATAAAGCCCTTTATATAAAGCAACAGCAGATACTGTATATCCAAGTCTCAAATTGCTTGTCCTCAGCTAGTACAAAACGAGCATTTCAAAAATATATAAATGTTTTTTTTTTTTTTTTTTAGAAAATGACTGATGGTTTGTCTAGATAAGAGTCTTATTTCTCGGCTGGGATCGTGTCGAGACTTTGAAGCTGCACTGAAACTCACATTTGGACCTTCAACTCGTCGAACTCCATTAAAGTCACTATATGGAGAAAAATCCTGGAATGTTTTCCACAAAAACCTTAATTTCTTTTCGACTGAAGAAAAAAAAAAGACATGAACATCTTGGATGACGTGGGGGGAGAGTAAATTATCAGGACATTTTATTTGTGAAGTGAACTAATCCTTTAAAAAGAACTCAGTCTGATGAAACGCTCATTGAATAAACACTTCAGGACACGAGTAAAAACTCACCTGTGGTAGTCCTTCACACAGTAGATCTTATTCTCCGTGTCCACAGTGAAAGGCACCCCATCCAAACTCTCATTGCAGATGGCACAGCGGAAGCAGCCCGGGTGGTAAGACTTTCCCAGCGCCTGCAGGATCTGTGGAGGAGGAACATGTTCACTACAGCCACACAATTGATATGTCTGATTAGGGCTGGGTATCGATTCAGATGTTCCAATTCGATCCGATTTCGATTCGCAAGCTCTGAATTCGATTCGATTTCGATTCAATTCCAATTCTAAATTCGATTTCGATTCCTGATTCGACTCAATGAATATAGATTTAATACAAATCCTATATTTATTTATTTTTAAACGGTGAACATAAGTTTACGAGTGGTTAATTAATTAAAATAAATAGAGCCACAAACCTGTATATTAAACTCTTTATTTTAGGTACTCTTGGGTACATTAAAACCCAGCTTCAAATGCATACAATGAATAGACAGGATTTTGATGCAAGATGAAAAAATTTATGCTTAAAATTAGACAAGTCAGAACAGTCGCATGCCTTGATCAATCAGGATCAGGTTATTTTATGTTTAAGAGAAAACTAACATAAAATCTCACAGCATTCGCTGTAACATGGAGGCTGCAAGCCTATGAACACTGTAGGAAAACTAATACTGGCTTTTGGGTGATAGGTATAAATAAATATGGAAAAAAAAATCGATTTTTGGCCTTTGAGAATCGATTTTGAATCGACCACATTTTAAAAATCGATTAATCGAAAAAAATTTGCCCAGCCCTATGTGTGATATGCCTTTTCTCATGTTAATATGACTCTATGACTTTATGTAAGTTACATCGGACCCACTATATGTGATCCTGGACCACAAAACCAGTCCTATGGGTAAATTTCTTTTATTTCTTTTTATTGAGATTTATACATCATCTGAAAGCTGAATAAATAAGCTTTCCATTGATGTATGGTTTGTTAAGATAGGTGTCCGAGACACAACTATTGAAAATCTGGAATCTGAGGGTGCAAAAAAATCGAAACATTGAGAAAATTTCCTTTAAAGTTGTGCATTTATGTTCACGATTGTGCTGCATTCACTCACAGAAATACATGTTTTATATATTTACGGTAGGAAATTTACAAAATATCTTCATGGATCATGATCTTTACTTAATATCCTAATGATTTTTGGCATAAAAGAAAAATAAATCGATAATTTTGACCCTTACACTGTTTTGTTGGCTATTGCCACAAATATACTTATGACTGGTTTTGTGGTCCAGGGTCACATATATTTAGTGTCTTTAACTACTATGCACTAACATTTAAATGAATCATTAGACAATTAATGTGTCAAATACATGTTTTTACATGGTACTCGTATTTAAAAAATACCTGCATGTAATTAAACCTTAAACCTAACCATACCACAAAACCTGTCCCTGACCGCAATAACATCCCACCTCAACAGCAGCAAATGTGTTTGCAATACAACATCAACACAATAAGTACATTATAGTCAAAATAATGAATTGTTTCATACATAGTAGGCGAGGACAACTAATATAAAGTGGGTCATTACATCTATCCAAATCAATGTAAGGAACACTGTATACTAAGGAGCTGTAGCAACTTAAACCCTTCAGGCTCCAGTGCTACTGTGAGTAACGCAGGGTGTGGCGGTACATCAGACTCACCATGTCCATGATCAGATGTCCGCACACGTTGCATTTGTCGGCAGACTGCTGGAACCCAGAGTACTGTGAGAGAAAAGAGTGAGGACAGAAGTGAGCTTTTCTTCTCTCATTCCTTTCAGTCACTTCATTTTCTCTAACCCACACAACATTAACAGCTCAGACATAATCATTCCCCTAACAAGAGCTTTCAATAACACACACTGCATTTTTAGTGTCTGGAAGGAAGTTTCACCTCTATTTGAACGGAGCAAAAGAGAAACATCTCTTATTCAACCTGAGGAGATTTGCTTTTTTTAAGCAGCCATAAGAGCTAGATGTTTAAAAAAAGCAGATTTATTGCACCGCTAAATACATTTTATTTGCAACCAGCTACACTATACTTACACAAATCTAGCATACTTGAAGGGATAGCTCACCCAAAAAATGTGGTCATCATTTACTAACCATAGTTGTTCCAAACGAAGATATTTTAAAGAATATTGGTTATCAAACAGTTGACAGTAGGAAGAAAATACTATGGAAGTCAATGGATGCCGTCAACTGTGATTACCTACAATCTTTAAAATACCTTCTTTCGTGTTGAACAGAAGAAAGAAACTCATAAAGGTTTGGAACAACATAAGGATGAGTAAATGATGACTAAATGTTCATTTTTGGGTGAACTAACACTTTAACCACATCGCTACACTCAATGGCCTTGGGTGTTACCAAAAACTTTCAAAATACAAAGACGTGGCACTCATATAACTTATGAATGGGAAAAGGGAAAAAGCGCAATATGGCGGAAAAAATCAATAGAGCCAATCATCGATTGGTAAAGTCATGACATCACTGCAGCTGCTGTTAGAAGCTCAGGTTGCTATAGAAACAGTCAGTGTTTAGAGACGCGCACTTATTTTTATTCATGTTTTATCATTTTTTTAAGGCTGGTCCAGCCTGAAAAATAAGCTTTTGACAGTATTTGAGCATAAGAAACAACATTTACAGGACAGTTAATGTCAGATTATGTTGCTGATTTAAATTATATTATTTAAATGTGAGTTCGGCCAGCAGTTTGTGAGATTTCAGGACTCAATTGAATCTAAAAGATAATTTTGAATTGAAAAAAACAAAACACATAGCTCTTCTTTTTATCTGTATTTTTTCAGTATGACATCATTGAAGAAGGAATATTTCCATATTACTAATCAAATTTATTAAACAAATCTGTGACATTGATTTTATAAAGTCTTAAAGATTTTCTTGCTTTCATTGAGGCTCAAGATTCACATCAAATACTGAGACATTCTCCAAGTCATGTTCATTTCACTCAAAATGCCTTGCATTGATAAACCTAACTTATAATCTTTATTTTGTAATTTGTATTAAAAAAATAAAAAAATTCTAGCAATCTCAGACTGTTGGATCCACTGGTCTATTTTTACAACTCTAGCCATGTCACAATAACTACTTTTTGTTGGGTGATATATTGTCCCAGAAATAATTGCAATAAACTAGATTATTTTCATTTTAAGACCATTTTAAGCAACTGAATATGTAATCATAACATAACAGCATAATTATTCAAGCAGGCCTACACACTTTCAGACGACAACAAACCTCTACTTCATAAGAATATTTAGATGCTGGAATTGAAGTGTCAAAATATTGAATATCCTAAATAAATCAATACGCCATATCTGCTGCTAAATCTATTTTTCTAAAGGCGTGTTTTTCAAAAGTTGAATTGAGCGCAGTGTTTATAACGCTGCTTCATGCATGTGCGAGCAACGGTCAAACACGTCCATCTAGCGCACATTTACAGAGAAAAACAATGCAAAAGCAGCGTAGAGGAATACAAAAACGGGTTCTAGGTGGAAATGAACTAGGCACTTGTGACTGACGCATCCCGCGTGAAATGGCCATAGCACTAGCTGTGAGCGTGCACAAGTTTATATTTGTACCGGAACAGTGGAATTAATTTAATTTAATTTGATCAGGGACAATGCACAAAAAAACATTAGTCTAAAAAAGAAGAGATGTCATGTGCCAGGTTATAGCAAAAAATGCTAATTTCCACCCGATTTCGGCTTTGAGTATTCTTTAAAAGTGTCTGTAAAACTGAATGACGCCTTCTTTTCACCAGTCGAGGTCCGCTCTACGCATGAAGGAACTTCCTGAGCCACTCTTTCGCCAGATATATATAATCAGGGTTTGAAATTAACACACGCCAACCTGCCAAATGCGGATAAAAGTCAACTGTGGCGGGTAACGCGGTCAAATAACTAGCCAATTTGGCGTGTTATTATATTTACTCTCTTTGTTGGTGCCAAAATGTTGGTGCCATTCAACATAATGGGCAATATATCACGTCACCAAAAATGATCATGGTCATGTTGTCCATATATCATGAGATAAGTGTATTGCATGTATTGATTATGTATAGGCCTACTGAACTCATCGGGTTCATGTTTTGAAACCTGACACCTCATAATGTCTGTAAAGACACATTCTTCCGACATAAATGACCATGTCTGGAGACATGTGCACTTCATAAGAAGGAAGAGGGGAAGACAGCGTACCAGGAAGTCCTCTTCACAAAACACTTTCCCACAGACGTAGTAAAAGGCTTTCCCCCGGAGCTTCCGACCTGCACAGAACACACAACACACACATTTTACCACCAATTCAGGACATCGGGAAACTATAAACATCTAAAAACAAAATGACAAAAAAATTAAAAAAAAAATAAACAACTAAACTGTTAAAAAAATTTAAACAACTAAATTTCTGTGCAATAATATGCAATGTGACAGGGTTATGCAGATCTATTTTAGTATCATTGAGATACTTTTTCATTTCTTGGAATTAGTTTTTATTTTCATTTTAGTTATTTTTTATTAAATGTGTCTTTATACTTTTATATTACTTTATACTTTAGTTATTTAGTACATACTGTATATTTAGTATATAATGTTAAAAAAACAAAAATAAATAAAAATGAGAAACGTTGCTTTGGCAACCAGCCGAAATAAAATAACTTTTAAGCTTTTTGATATTTTATTTCGATTAACGCTTATTTTGTTTCAAGTAATGAAAATGTTTTTTTATTTTAGCTTTAGTTGACTATAACCTCGGGGTAATGAGGTGTCGATAGGATTTTCTTTCAACTGTTTCCCAATAAAACACGAGGCAATTACATGACCTCACATGCTTTCATCTGAAGCATAATCACACAATATTGCACATTTTAAACACACACACTCTCACAATCTTAATTATTCTCGCTTCAGCATAAACCTTGTTAAATAAATACCTACCAATGTTATAACTGAATCTGATACATGTTTAACAAGGTAAAAAATAAACCAGGGGCTAAACTCGAAGTACATGAGGGAAAGGTTTTAATGAATCCTATGAATCCCAGTGTTACTTTTTGATTTTACACGTAACACACGCAGTTAACACATGAAGATAGTGTCAGCACATGTTGCTCAGAAACCCGTGCTGAGGACTCCCTGTCCCAATCTGGACTGTTGTTGGCTCAACAGACAGACAGACAAACCCTTCCCATTCAGACAGACCCCGTCCCACAGGAAAGGGGAACATTCCTCATGTCCTGCAGAGGGGGGTTCATCAGCCCAGGCCTTCATGTTACAGTGGGACACAGGCAAGCTAAACACGGCCTCGCTGAGATCACTTCCCCCTGTGAAGGAGTCTGCTGGCGTTACGAGTGTTTACTTTAATGCTGAAACCATCACGGCTCATGTTTTTCCACAGACACATCGACTCACGAGTCACGAGAGCGGTTCTGAGTGTGGAGACGTACACTACCACTCAAAAGTTTTTAAATGTTTTTGAAAGAAGTCTCTTTTGCAAACCAAATAACTGTTTTCTATTTTAATATTATAAAAAAAAAAATATCCTGTGATCAAAGCTGAATTTTCAGCATCATTACTCCAGTCTTCAGGGTCACATGATCCTTCAAAAATCAGTATAATATGTGAATTGATGACCAAAGAAAATTTCTGATAATTATTTACGTGGTAACACTTTACAAAAATGTTCATTAGTTAATGTATTAATGAACATGAATTAATAATGAGCATTTGTTACATTATTTATTAATCTTTGTTAATATTAGTTAATAAAAATCCAGCGAGTTCATTGTTTGTTCATGTTAGTTCACAAATGTTAACAAATACAACCTTTGATTTGAATAACGTATTAGTAAATGTTGAAATTAATATGAACTAAGATTACTAAATGCTGTAATGAAGTATTGTTCATTCTTAGTTCATGCTAACTAAGGTAGTTAACTAATGATAACTAATGAACCTTACTGTAAAGTGTTACCATTCATGTTGAAAACATTATTTTTTATAACATTATAAAATGTTAAACAGTTATTTTTGATTAAGTTATTGCATCTATGCTAAAAAATAAAAAAAATCTGCATTATTTGAGAAAATGAGAAGCCATTAAGTCTGGGTGAAAAGCTCACAGACAGAGATCGGTCTGTTGCCAGATGAAACAGACGTCAATCACAGGGAATGCTGGGAAGATGCGAACCACAGGACTGGGTTTAACTTTCTCCAGGGAGATGAGAGTAAATACGGAACGCTTTTTTACACACACACACACACACACACACACACACACACACACACACACACACACACACACACACACACACACACACACACACACACACACACACACACACACACACACACACACACACACACACACACACACACACACACACACACACACACACACACACACACACACACACACACACACACACACACACACACACAAATATATAATTTAGTATGTTTATTAACCCATTCCCCTCATGGGGATCGCTGGCTGGTCCCCACAATGGAGGTGATCTCAGGTTTTACTATCCTTGTGGGGACATTATGGTTCCCACAATGTAATGTATACCAAGTACACACACACACACACACACACACACACACAACACAAACGTTCTCAGAAACTATATACAAGAACACAAACACACAAACACACACACACATTCTCATAAACTATATACAAGAACACAAACACACACACACATTCTCATAAACTATATACAAGAACACACACACACACATTCTCATAAACTATATACAAGAACACACACACACACACACATTCTCATAAACTATATACAAGAACACACACACACACAACACAAACGTTCTCATAAACTATATACAAGAACACAAACACACACACACATTCTCATAAACTATATACAAGAACACACACACACACATTCTCATAAACTATATACAAGAACACAAACACACACACACATTCTCATAAACTATATACACGAACACACACACACACACACATTCTCATAAACTATATACAAGAACACACACACACACAACACAAACGTTCTCATAAACTATATACAAGAACACAAACACACACACACATTCTCATAAACTATATACAAGAACACACACACACACATTCTCATAAACTATATACAAGAACACAAACACACACACACATTCTCATAAACTATATACAAGAACACAAACACACACACACATTCTCATAAACTATATACAAGAACACACACACACACAACACAAACGTTCTCATAAACTATATACAAGAACACAAACACACACACACATTCTCATAAACTATATACAAGAACACACACACACACATTCTCATAAACTATATACAAGAACACAAACACACACACACATTCTCATAAACTATATACAAGAACACACACACACACAACACAAACGTTCTCATAAACTATATACAAGAACACAAACACACACATTCTCATAAACTATATACAAGAACACACACACACACATTCTCATAAACTATATACATGAACACACACACACACACACACACACACACACACAACACAAACGTTCTCATAAACTATATACAAGAACACAAACACACACACACACACATTCTCATAAACTATATACACGAACACACACACACATTCTCATAAATTATATACATGAACACACACACACACACACACACACACACACACACACACACACAACACAAACGTTCTCATAAATTATATACAAGAACACAAACACACACACACACACACACACAGGCTTACGGTGACTCCAGCAAGCTCAGATATCTAGCTAATAAAACAGAAGCTAATAAAACATCTAATTTGTCTTTGAGTAGTAGATTTTATAGTTACCATGGTAGTTAACATGTTCTGAAAACTATTATGCGCTTACATATTCGCAGAAGGTCATCTAGATTTATTTAGTATGTTTTACAATGGCAGCTAATGAATGAGGACTTCAGAGAAGTGATAGGAATGTGAGGACAGATTCATGACTGCACACAGAAACTGCTTTCTGAACATCATTCTCCAGTCTGGCTTCAGACACACCGAAGAGACAACAATTCAGCAATGTCTCTTCTAAAAGAAATGTGAAAATGAGGATGATGATAGATCGGTGAAACTCATGGGAGGACACCCGAGTAATAAATGGTCATATTTTACTGAAAGATAAGCATGTGGATCATTTTCTACCGAAATAGTTTTAGTTTTATGCATCTCAATGATGTTCACCAAATGATAGCAATTCAGACTGGGATTCGTTATTTGATTTGTTATGTAATTCAGTTATCCATTTCTGTTCGATTTGGTACATACGTACAGCACTATGAGTGCTTTCAGCAAATTACCTCTTTAAGGACATTAAGTGAGTGTGAAACATTCCCTACAAATTCAATACAAAGGTAAACGTCTGTACAAACACGTTAAGAGACATGGTGAAAGCTTTGTGGACTTTGTGTTTTAAGACATTTTGAGTTACAGAAATGTAGGAGTAAAGGATCCCCGTGATCTGTTCCTTTCTATTGCGTTCTGTCGAGCTGTCCGTTCCAAACCGGTATGCTTTTCTTTCCTCCGTGGAGCACATTGTCCGTACAAAGAAACTCAATGGGGTCCAAAATATCAGTGTGTTCTGCAGAAGAAATAAAGTCAAACAGGATTGGAATGATATGAGTGTGAGGTTTGGGTGAACTATCCCTTTAAGACTAAATACCGTATTTTCCGGAGTATATGTCTCACTGGACTATAAGTCGCATCAGTCAAAAAATGCGTCACGAAGAGGAAAAAAAACATATATAAGTCGCACTGGACTATAAGTCGCACTGGACTATAAGTCGCACTGGACTATAAGTCGCACTGGACTATAAGTCGCATTTATTTAGAAGTTTATTTCACAAAATCCAAGACCAAGAACAGACATTTCTGGAAAGGCAAGTTATTGAACTACACAATAGCACACAGAACAACAGCTGAAGGTGTCCGGTGTGTTAGCGTAACACATTAACAGTTATTCAGCGACACAATAGCATAAAGAACATATACCTGGGAGGCTGAATAGGCTAAACTAACCATAAGCCAGCGAGTCCAACAAGTTACCGGTAAGCAAGTTCACCAAGCTCCCGATCTCACTCCTCAACACTGAATACATTGAGTTCTTCCTCGGTGTCGCTTCTGAACAACTCCGCTAACTAGAGCGCCCTCTCGCGGCTGTAGACGGTAATGTTTTCTCTTGGTTCATCTCAGTCAGTATGAATTAATTTTGATATATAAGTCGCACCTGACTATAAGTCGCAGGACCAGCCAAACTATGAAAAAAAGTGTGACTTATAGTCCGGAAAATACGGTATTCTACTTTAGTTCACCAAAAATAGCTCGGGTCTAGATCAAGCAGCATTTGTGTGCCAATGGCATTGCTTTGTTATTTTTGTTATCTAATGCAATGACATCTTTTTTGAGGCCAATATCTATATCCATAAATGCGTTAGAGGATACAGGATTACCAAGCCATCCCATTTCTGCTCTGTACAGCACTTAAATGTCAGGGAATCCCTGGTGGGTCTGAGATTGAGAGCGTTTGCACTGGGTCACGAATAAAGCTGCCCTCCTAACAGCTCCAGAACAATGAGCAGTCTGTCCCTTCACACACACCACTGCCAAACACCAGGACTTCACACAGAACCCACACAACAAGCCAAATTGAGTTCAAGAAAGCAAGTCTTGATAGTCCACAAGAGATAAAGGATTTGGTAGTGTCTGTTGAGCAGAGTCAGTCATTTTTGGGTCTCTCTCTGAGAGCTTCTGTTCAGTAAAGACTAGGGTTGGGTCTCGAGAACTGCTTCCGTTATTCCAAAAAACGGGGATTTGATAAGATGTACGCATTTCAATTTCTATTATCGATTTCATTTTTGTGCATTTTAATATGACTTTAAACCATTCAAGTGCAAGAAGACTCACGCGCTGCTCTTTGTACACGTATAAAGTTCGTGCACAGAAGTGAGTGATGCTGAACTGAGTTCTCTTCCGTGTCTTTTTGCACTTAAACTTACAAATACACAATGACAAAATATGAAGAGTTTGGTTCCAAAACGCAATAAATCCATTTTGATCAATTTAAGTAAAAATGTTTTATTTAACAAGAAAGTGGCAAGTTTCAAACTTTCACATAATATCTTTAGGTTATAATCCAATCTTTTTCAAAGATTTAAAAACTATTTTTTTCTTCTCCAAAATGCAATAAATCCACTTTTTTTTCAAAATGCAATTAATCCATTGAATCAATATAAAAGTTATTTATCATATCGAAACTGTTGAAAATACACAACAAAGTAAGTTGATCCACATATGACAGTCTCTGAACTTGGGCAATACTAATCTTAACGGTATACAGGTGCTATACGCTGTATTAACAAAAACATTAATGGCATTAATAAAAACACGTACCCCTGGGGTCAATGGCCCTCATTTATCAATCTTGCGTCGAAACGGGCGTATATGTTGGCGTAAGATTATGCTTACACTCCTCTCACCGCCTGATTTATGAAGCTGTGCGTACCTTTGAAATTCAGGTGTACGCAATACCTGCCCTTGATAAATCCCGCGGCTGAAAACGATCGTCATTAGATTAACACGCCCCTATATATTCACGTCTCCGCCTCCCCCACGCCCTCATTTTACGCCATGGACACACGGAAGACGGCAAAGAGGAGAAACTTCTCCGGTGGAAATCCAGTTTAAATCGCTGGTTGGTTGAGCAAATGACCTATCACAATGCATTATTTTACAGCACGTGTTTTGAAACTATTAGCGTTGAATTTCGCATGACGTCACATGTAATGGGGTGTACAATAGTGATGATGATGTGAATAATTGCATGACAATTAGTAATATTCTTCTTATTAGTATTATGATTTTGATTATTAATGACGCTTATTGTTATTTAGAAGAAGAATGTCTTTGTTATTATTATTATTTGTATTATTATTATTTAAAAGAAGAAGAATGTCATTTTAATTATTTTGTCAGTCTGAATTATTTTTTGGTCATTGAAAGCCTTTCATTCCTGAACCCAGTCCGTGCGCACCTGCCGGGCTTAACTCACACAAATAAACACTGAAGTTTATCATTTCTATGTTGTTGTTTTTTTACAGTGGGTCATAATATATCATATCTTTAGTTTGTCAGTGCGTTTTGTGGTGTTAGGAATTGTTTTTTCTGCACATTTCAACACTAACTCAAAACGTGCGTACATGTACACCACCTCCTGAGCTGGCGTAGGATTTGAGCGTGCCGTACGCCAACGTCCATATTGATAAATCGCAAAGTCACTGTGGTTTTGGGTGTACGCTGGAAATTTGGTGTACGCACTTTTCATAAATGAGGGCCAATGTGACAGACGTTTGATAGCGTCGTGTGAGAACAAGCAAGAATTTTTCCTTCCCCGAGTGCCTCATCTTCTTAATCTCCTTGATGATTCGATTTCGATGGCTTACGTTTCTTCCCCACCGCAGAAACCACCACAGGTTCATCAATGCCGTCAAAATTATAAAAATGTTTGTTTGTTTGTTGATCACGAAGTACAAAGTAGAAAGGAAAACTAGGATACCGGCGGGTGTATTCAAAGCGTCGCCGTTACTGTTTACAATGCGTGGAATGGTGCGCTGTGATTGGTTGAGTGGATATATCGCATTCTGCAGAGAAGGGAGACTGGCGTTTGTCGCGGTTTGGAACGAAAGGGAGAAAACATGACAGAATAACACGTCGGATATCGCATTTTACGTCAAATTTGACACTTCAATACCGACCAGATACAATGCTGATTTTTGAGGGAACAAATTTTTTTAAAAATGGCGTTTAGGAACCAAACTCTTCACATCCTCGAGTCAGTCGGTGATGTCTTAAACACAAACAGCTGGGAAAGAAAATGCACGTGTAACAGTATATTGGATCTGTGCAGCTCTTGAAATTACTTTAAACCATTCAAGCGCAAAAAGACTCGCACGCTGCACAGAAAAATACATTTTAATGTGATTTTAAAACATTCAAGTGGAAGAAGACTCACGCCCGGTTTTCTGAGCACGCGCTTTGAATATGTAGTACGCTGCACAAAAACAGCGGCTGAGTCTTCTTGCGCTTGAATGGTTTAAAGTCATTAAAATGCACAAGAAATCACTAAGAGAAATCTAAATGCGTGCGTAAAGTGCACAATACTGAACCGAGTTCTCTTCCGTGTCTTTTTGCACTTGAACTGACAAATGCACACACAAATATGTCAAAACATCCTCATAAACGCAGTCGGTTTTGTCTTAAGTGAACATAAACAGTTGGGAAAGAAAGTGCACGTGTATCAGTATATTGGATCCGTGCAGCTCTTAAAGCGACAGCAGCCTAATATTCCTGCTGCCGTCTCTATAATAACGTTTATCAAACAACAAAAGACAAAAAGGAAATTAACTCGTTGACTGAATAACTTTTGTAACTATATTTGTAATGTATATTTTATTTTAAAAGTGCAGTGTTATCTTACATTTGATTACAGTTTCTGTAACTGAATACTTGGAAATCTAAAAACACTGTTTACTTCAATCAAATCTTTTTTTCAGTCAATCTTTTTTGTTCTTTTTAATTAATGTTTACTTGTATTTAATAATGCTTGAAATGTAAATTAGTTAGGCTAGTTGTTTTCTCTATGGTATTTTTTAAACCACAGGCAAAAGTTGCTTGTGTAAGTATTAGCTTGTTGATTTTTTGTTCATGGTATTCAGCTACAATGAAATGTTTTGCAATAAGAATTAGAATAAATGTAAATCTACGTTTTTTTTTACCTTATTGGAATCGAAATTACGAATCAATACGAATCGGAAAAGAAAAGCACAATCGGAATCGTAAAATTCAATTGATACCCAAGCCTAGTAAAGACATACAAGACTCATCTGATCTACATAGGAGGAATTCAAAGTACCTTAACACACTGTAGAATATATATATATTTAACAGTATGTTTTACATGAAAACACTATATCAGTTATTCTACTTAAAAATGTAATGTTACTTGCCTTTTCCATGTAATAATTTGTGAAATTTACTAGCAATTTATGAGTGAACATTATTTCAAATTAAATTGCACTTTAAGAGCATGTCGTCCCTGGCACTAGTGCATCAGCCCATGTCACTTCCTGTACAGCTTTTCTGAGGTCCATGAAGTACGTCCAGACCTGGAAAAAAATCTTGGCCTGCTGAGATTTTCAGTATTATGGGGGCTTAGCACGGTTTCCCTTCTCACTTTCCCTTATATGGGCCGTTTGTGTAGTCTATGGTGATATTTCTAAGCAAATCTCTCTGATCTAAACACAGCATGAGTTCTGCTAGAGGATATTACTGAGAGATCAGTTTGAGTGTACAATGTTATAAAAATCTGAACCGTTATTCTAATTTGGAATAAATTATACAAAGTTACACCTTAAAACTAGGACACGCAGCAGATGTCGAATCACTGTAGAATAAATTATCTGTACTGTTTAATGGCTACAGTGAACAAAAATTACGGACAAATTACAACCGAATATTTTCACTTTGGTGTTTCCGAAATATAAAAGTTGCGATTTTATCATTTGAAACCTGCAGTGACTTGTGAGTTTTTTGTCCACTCACCAAAGCAATTTTGACTCAGTACGACTTATAGCCAGTTGCAACTTATTTTCCTGGAAAATACAGTATTTATTTATTTGACAAATAACATAATAATGCGGGATAAAGGCCTGTTCACACCAATACAAATGTTCCGCATGAAAACCCGAAGACAGTTCGTCTGTTCACACCAATTGCACAGATGCACTGAATAA